>NC_143043.1:53989946-53997446 GCF_057628025.1 Oncorhynchus mykiss | reverse complement strand
TAACACATTTGGAATCATGTAGTAACCAAAAATTACTACATTTATACATTTATATTTGAGATTCTTCAAAGTAGCCAGCATTGATGACAGCGTCGCACACTCTTGGCATTCTCTCAACCAGCTTCATGAGGTAGTCACCTGGAATGCATTTCAATTAACAGGTGTGTTAAAAGGGAATTTGTGTCATTTATTTCCTTCTTAATGCATTTGAGCCAATCAGTTGTGTTGTGACAAGGTAGGGGGGGGGGTATACAGAATATAGCCCTATTTGGTAAAAGACCAAGTCCATATTATGGCAAGAACAGCTCAAATAAGCAAAGACAAAACGACAGTCAATCCGGAAAATTTCAAGAACTTTATAAGTGTCTTCAAGTGCAGTCGCAAAAACCATCCAGCACTATGATGAAACTGTCTCTCACGAGGACCACCACAGGAATGGAAGACACAGAGTTACCTCTGCTGCAGAGGATAAGTTGATTAGAGTTACCAGCCTCAGAAATTGCAGCCGAAATAACTGCTTCATAGTTCAAGTAACAGACACATCTCAACATCAACTGTTTCTTAGGAATGGTCGAATTGCTGCAAAGAAACCACTACTAAAGGACACCAATAAGAAGAAGAGACTTGCTTGTGCCAAGAAACACGAGCAATGGACATTAGACCGGTGGAAATCTGTCCTTTGGTCTGATGAGTCCAATATTAACATTTTTGGTTCCAACTGCCGTGTCTTTGTGAGACACAGAGTAGGTGAACGGATGATCTCTGCATGTGCAGTTCCCACCGTGAAGCATGGAGGAGGAGGTGTGATGGTACTTTGCTGGAGACGCTGTCAGTGATTTATTTAGAATTCAAGGCAGACGTAACCAGCATGGCTACCACAGCATTCTGCAGTGATACACCGTCCCATCTGGTTTGGGCTTAGTGTGACTATCATTTGTTTTTCAACGGAACAATGATCCAACACACCTCCAGGCTGTGTAAGGGCTATTTGACCAAGAAGGAGATTGATGGAGTGCTGACCTGGCCTCCACAATCAACCAACTTCAACCCAATTGAGATGGTTTGGGATGAGTTGGACCGCAGAGTGAAGGAAAAGCAGCCAACAAGTGCTCAGCATATGTGGGAACTCCTTCAAGACAGTTGGAAAAGCAGCCCAGGTGAAGCTGAATGAGAAAATACGAACAGTGTGCAAAGCTGTTATCAAGGCAAAGGGTGGCTACTTTGAAGAATCTAAAATCTAAAATATTTTTAAATTTGTTTAACACTTTTTTGGTTACTACATGATTCCATATGTGTTATTTCATAGTTTTGATGTCTTCACTATTATTCTACAATGTAGAAAATAGTCCAAATAAAGACAAACCATGGAATGAGTAGGTGTGTCCAAACTTTTGACTGATACTGTATATTTATTACTCAAACCACACACGGGACTTCCTCACGGATTCAGACCGCGGTCCGTGTGGTTGACACCCTTATAGGTTTCTCCCTCAATGTACAATTTCACTGACAGGACAGGATACTACCTACCTTGAGGTGGAAGGAGACATTCTCATAATGGGGGGCAATGCAGTGACCACAGCTCAACACATTGTGAGGTTAACTCCACAGCCAGGCATACAGACCTACAGAGACCTGCTGACGCCCCATGTACCTCTCACACAGTAGGCATCAACTGTCTGCCTCTGTGGTCCTGTCAGCTTGATGAATATATCTCAACCCTGACGGTCTGCCTCTGTGGTCCTGTCAGCTTGATGAATACATCTCAACCCTGACGGTCTGCTCTACAGTTAGAACAGAACTCCTGTAGTATATCTGGTCAAAAGTTAGAACAGAACTCCTGTAGTATATCTGCTCTACAGTTAGAACAGAACTCCTGTAGTGTATCTGCTCTACAGTTAGAACAGAACTCCTGTAGTATATCCTGTAGTATATCTGCTCTACAGTTAGAACAGAACTCCTGTAGTATATCAGCTCTACAGTTAGAACAGAACTCCTGTAGTATATCCTGTAGTATATCTGCTCTACAGTTAGAACAGAACTCCTGTAGTATATCTGGTCAACAGTTAGAACAGAACTCCTGTAGTGTATCTGCTCTACAGTTAGAACAGAACTCCTGTAGTATATCAGCTCTACAGTTAGAACAGAACTCCTGTAGTATATCCTGTAGTATATCTGCTCTACAGTTAGAACAGAACTCCTGTAGTATATCTGGTCAACAGTTAGAACAGAACTCTTGTAGTGTATCTGCTCTACAGTTAGAACAGAACTCCTGTAGTATATCCTGTAGTATATCTGCTCTACAGTTAGAACAGAACTCCTGTAGTATATCTGCTCAACAGTTAGAACAGAACTCCTGTAGTATATCTGCTCTACAGTTAGAACAGAACTCCTGTAGTATATCTGCTCTACAGTTAGAACAGAACTCCTGTAGTATATCAGCTCTACAGTTAGAACAGAACTCCTGTAGTATATCAGCTCTACAGTTAGAACATAACTCCTGTAGTATATCCTGTAGTATATCAGCTCTACAGTTAGAACAGAACTCCTGTAGTATATCCTGTAGTATATCAGCTCTACAGTTAGAACAGAACTCCTGTAGTATATCTGCTCTACAGTTAGAACAGAACTCCTGTAGTATATCTGCTCTACAGTTAGAACAGAACTCCTGTAGGATATCCTGTAGTATATCAGCTCTACAGTTAGAACAGAACTCCTGTAGTATATCTGCTCTACAGTTAGAACAGAACTCCTGTAGAATATCCTGTAGTATATCTGGTCTCTACTGTGTGGGCGGTGCCTGATCTGCAGTGAGAAATACCTGTCATCATGCCCTGTCATCATTACCTGTCATCATTCCCTGTTATCATGCCATGTTATCATGCCCTGCCATCATGCCCTAGCATCATGCCCTGTCATAATGCCCTGTTATCATGCCCTGTTATCATGCCCTGTCATCATGCCCTGTCATCATGCCCTGTCTTCATCCTCTGTCAACATGCCCTGTCTTCATCCTCTGTCATCATGCCCTGTTATCATGCCCTGTCATCATGCCCTGTCTTCATCCTCTGTCAACATGCCCTGTCTTCATCCTCTGTCATCATGCCCTGTTATCATGCCCTGTCATCATGCCCTAGCATCATGCCCTGCCATCATGCACTGTTATCAAGCCCTGCCATCATGCACTGTTATCATTTTCTACCATCATGCCCTGCCATCATGCACTGTTATAATGCACTGTTATCATGCCCTGTCTTCATCCTCTGTCATCATGCCCTGTCATCATGCCCTGTTATCATGCCCTGTCATCATGCCCTGCCATCATGCCCTGTTATCATGCCCTGCCATCATGCCCTAGCATCATGCCCTGCCATCATGCACTGTTATCAAGCCCTGCCATCATGCACTGTTATCATGCCATACCATCATGCCCTGCCATCATGCACTGTTATCATGCCCTGCCATCATGCACTTTTATCATGCCCTACCATCATGCCCTGTTATTATGCCCAGTCATCATGCCCTGTTATCATGCCCTGCCATCATGCCCTGTTATCATGCCCTGCCATCATGCCCTGTTATCATGCCCTGCCATCATGCACTGTTATCATGCCCTGCCATCATGCCCTGTCATCATGCCCTGTTATCATGCCCTGTTATCATGCCCTGCCATCATGCAGTGTTATCATGCCCTACCATCATGCCCTGTTATCATGCCCTGTTATCATGCCCTGTTATCATGCCCTGTTATCATGCCCTGCCATCATGCCATAGCATCATGCCCTGCCATCATGCACTGTTATCAAGCCCTGCCATCATGCACTGTTATCATGCCCTACCATCATGCCCTGCCATCATGCACTGTTATCATGCCCTGCCATCATGCACTTTTATCATGCCCTACCATCATGCCCTGTTATTATGCCCAGTCATCATGCCCTGTTATCATGCCCTGCCATCATGCCCTGTTATCATGCCCTGCCATCATGCCCTGTTATCATGCCCTGCCATCATGCCCTGTCATCATGCCCTGTTATCATGCCCTGTTATCATGCCCTGCCATCATGCAGTGTTATCATGCCCTACCATCATGCCATGTTATCATGCCCTGTTATCATGCCCTGTTATCATGCCCTGTCATCATGCCCTGTCATCATGCCATGTTATCATGCCCTGTTATCATGCCCTGTTATCATTCCCTGCCATCATGCCCTGTTATCATGCCCTGCCATCATTCCCTGCCATCATGCCCTGTTATCATGCCCTGCCATCATGCCCTGTCATCATGCCCTGTCTTCATCCTCTGTCAACATGCCCTGTCTTCATCCTCTGTCATCATGCCCTGTTATCATGCCCTGTCATCATGCCCTGTCTTCATCCTCTGTCAACATGCCCTGTCTTCATCCTCTGTCATCATGCCCTGTTATCATGCCCTGTCATCATGCCCTAGCATCATGCCCTGCCATCATGCACTGTTATCATGCCCTGCCATCATGCACTGTTATAATGCACTGTTATCATGCCCTGTCTTCATCCTCTGTCATCATGCCCTGTCATCATGCCCTGTTATCATGCCCTGTCATCATGCCCTACCATCATGCCCTGCCATCATGCACTGTTATCATGCCCTACCATCATGTCCTGCCATCATGCCCTGTCATCATGCCCTGTTATCATGCCCTGCCATCATGCCCTGTTATCATGCCCTGCCATCATGCCCTGTTATCATGCCCTGCCATCATGCCCTGTCATCATGCCCTGTTATCATGCCCTGCCATCATGCCCTGTCATCATGCCCTGTCATCATGCCCTGCCATCATGCCCTGTTATCTGCTCTAGACTTCTACTGTGTGTGCGGTGCCCTGTCATCATGCCCTGTTATCATGCCCTGTTATCATGCCCTGTCATCATGCCCTGTTATCATGCCCTGTCACCATGCCCTGTTCTCATGCCCTGTCATCATGCCCTGTTAACATTCCCTGTCATCACGCCCTGTTATCATGCCCTGTTTTCATGCCCTGTCATTCATGCCCTGTCATCATGCCCTGTTATCATGCCCTGTTATCATGCTCTGCCATCATGCCCTGTTATCATGCTCTGCCATCATGCCCTGTTATCATGCCTTGTTATCATGCCCTGCCATCATGTCCTGTTATCATGCCCTGCCATCATGCCCTGTTATCATGCCCTGTTATCATGCCCTGTTATCATGCCCTGCCATCATCACCTGTCATCATGTCCTGTTATCATGCCCTGTTATCATGCCCTGTTTTCATGCCCTGCCATCCTGCCCTGTTACCATGCCCTGTTATCATGCCCGGTTATCATGCCCTGTTATCATGCCCTCCGTCATGCCCTGTTATCATGCCCTGCCATCATGCCCTGTCATCATGCACTGTTATCATGCCCTGCCATCATGCCCTGTTATCATGCCCTGCCATCATGCCCTGTTATCATGCCCTGTTATCATGCCCTCCGTCATGCCCTGTTATCATGCCCTGCCATCATGCCTTGTTATCATGCCCTGTTAGCATGCCCTGTTATCTGCCCTGCAATCATGCCCTGTTACCTGCTCTAGACCTCTACTGTGTGGGCGGTGCCAGGTCAGACATGGGTCTGTGGGTTTCAAACGTGGTGCACAGAGGAGATTCAAAGTGGAGATGAACACCCCATTACCACCACCACCACCTCCACCTCCACCTCCACCACCTCCAACACCACCTCCACCTCCACCTCCACCTCCACCTCCACCACTACCACCACCACCTCCACCACCACCACCACCACCTCCACCACCACCACCACCACCACCTCCATCACCACCAACACCTCCACCACCACCTCCACCACAACTACCACCTCCACCACCACCACTACCACCTCCACCACCACTACCACCTCCACCACCACCACTACCACCTCCCACACCACCACTACCACCTCCACCAACACCTCAACCATCACCACCACTTCAACCACCACCTAAAACACCACCTCCACCACCACCACCACCTCCACCACCACCACCTCATCCACCCCCTCAACCACCACCACCTCCACCTCCACCACCTCCTCCACCACCTCCACCACCACCTCCACCACCACCTCCACCATCACATCCACCACCATCACCACCTCCACCTGCTCCACCACCAGCACCACCTCAACCACCACCTCCTCCACCACCTCCTCCACCACAACCACATCAACCACCACCACCACCACCTCAACTACCACCTCCTCCACCACCACCTCATCCACCACCTCCACCTCCTCCACCCCACCACCTCAACCACCACCTCCACCACCACCACCACCACCTCAACCACCACCACATCACCACCACCTCCTCCACCACCACCACCTCCACCACCACCACCACCCTCAACCACCACCACATCAACCACCACCTCCTCCACCACCACCACCTCCTCCACCACCACCACCTCAACAACCACCTCAACCACCACATCTACCACCTCAACCACCACCTCCTCCACCACCACCACATCAACCACCACCACCACCACCTCAACTACCACCTCCTCCACCACCACCACCTCAACAACCACCTCAACCACCACATCTACCACCTCAACCACCACCTCCTCCACCACCACCACCTCAACAACCACCTCAACCACCACATCTACCACCTCAACCACCACCTCCTCCACCACCACCACATCAACCACCACCACCACCACCTCAACTACCACCTCCTCCACCACCACCACCTCAACAACCACCTCAACCACCACATCTACCACCTCAACCACCACCTCCTCCACCACCACCACCTCAACCACCACCTCCTCCACCACCACCACATCAACCACCACCACCACCACCTCAACCACCACCTCCTCCACCACCACCACCTCAACAACCACCTCAACCACCACATCTACCACCTCAACCACCACCTCCTCCACCACCACCACATCAACCACCACCACCACCACCTCAACCACCACCTCCTCCACCACCACCACCTCAACAACCACCTCAACCACCACATCTACCACCTCAACCACCACCTCCTCCACCACCACCACATCAACCACCACCACCACCACCTCAACCACCACCTCCTCCACCACCACCACCTCAACAACCACCTCAACCACCACATCTACCACCTCAACCACCACCTCCTCCACCACCACCACCTCAACAACCACCTCAACCACCACATCTACCACCTCAACCACCACCTCCTCCACCACCACCACATCAACCACCACCACCACCACCTCAACTACCACCTCCTCCACCACCACCACCTCAACAACCACCTCCACCACCACATCAACCACCACCTCCTCCACCACCACCTCCACCACCACATCAACCACCACCACCTCTCCACCACAACAAAATCAACCACACCACCACCACCTCAACTACCACCTCCACCACCACCACCTCAACCACCACCTCCTCCACCACCACCTCATCCACCACCTCCACCTCCTCCACCCCCACCACCTCAACTAC
>NC_143043.1:53922446-53984946 GCF_057628025.1 Oncorhynchus mykiss | reverse complement strand
TGTGTTATAGAGCTGTGTTATAAAGCTGTGTTATAAAGCTGTGTTATTATGCTATGTTATAAAGCTGTGTTATAAAGCTGTGTTATTATGCTGTGTTATTATGCTGTGTTATAAAGCTGTGTTATAAAGCTGTGTTATAGAGCTGTGTTATAAAGCTGTGTTATAAAGCTGTGTTATTATGCTGTGTTATAAAGCTGTGTTATAAAGCTGTGTTATTATGCTGTGTTATTATGCTGTGTTATAAAGCTGTGTTATAAAGCTGTGTTATAGAGCTGTGTTATAGAGCTGTGTTATAAAGCTGTGTTATAGAGCTGTGTTATAAAGCTGTGTTATATAGCTGTGTTATAGAGCTGTGTTATAGAGCTGTGTTATAGAGCTGTGTTATAAAGCTGTGTTATAAAGCTGTGTTATAGAGCTGTGTTATAAAGCTGTGTTATAAAGCTGTGTTGTAGAGCTGTGTTATAAAGCTGTGTTCTAAAGCTGTGTTATAAAGCTGTGTTATAAAGCTGTGTTATAAAGCTGTGTTTTAGCCAGGTCGGTAGTACAGGATGAAAGCAAACGTCTGTGTCTGTCTTCAAAAAGCGTCTTAGAGTAGAAGTGCTGTTAACAGAACTTCTACAGACAGTGTAAGCCAGGAGCATTGAAGGAGGCAACCAGTCTGTCTAGAGAGACTAGCTTGGCCCCACAGAGTAGAGTCCTCTCCTCCCATTCTGCACCTGGCAACACAATAAGACCTGTCATCACTGTGCCCTGAAGTCACAGAGTAGGAAGAGTCACAATCTGCTGTTTATTTACACTCTGTACATCTGAACTTCAACTGGGTAGGAGAGGTGAATCAAGGGAATGTCAGGACCATTGGGTTCTGGAATATGAAACAAACCCAGGATTCTAGATCACTCTCAGGATTCTAGATCACTGTCAGGATTCTAGATCACTCTCAGGATTCTAGATCACTCTCATGATTCTAGATCACTCTCAGGATTCTACATCACTCTCAGGATTCTAGATCACTCTCAGGATTCTACATCACTCTCAGGATTCTAGATCAATCTCAGGATTATAGATAACTCTCAGGATTCTAGAGGTGATGGAAGACAGGAAACACAGAAATTGAATGAGAACACATTATATCTCTCTGGGAATAGAACCCTCCCAGACTGACTAAAGATGACACTCATGGCTGTGGATGAGTTATGTATTACTGTAGAGGAGAAAGAGAGGAGAGGACGAGAAGAGTCTTCTCCTCCAATCCTGGTCCCAGCAGCACAATAAGACATGACATCCCTCAGCCCTTAGGTCACAGTGAAGGAAAAATTCTCAGCCTGCTGTTAATTTCTTCTCCGTTTGTCTGAAATCAGCTGGATTGGGTGAGAGAAGTGAGAATGTTAGAATGTCAGGTTCTGGAACACGGAATAGCCAAGGCTGGATGGAATACTAAAAGGATTCTAGATCATTCCCAGGATTCTAGATCATTCCCAGGATTCTAGATCACTCCCAGGATTCTAGATCACTCCCAGGATTCTAGATCATTCCCAACGATTCTAAAGGTGACGGAAGGAACTGTAGAAATACAATCAGAGCACATTATCTCTATGGAAGATCTCTAGTGAAAACCCCTCCCAGACTAAAAGTCATATCACTGTGGAACCTTGGCGGTCACTCAGACAGTGCTCTGCACGAGTCACGTCATGGGTAACTGGAGAAGAGAGAGGTGAGTATTCAGTGCTACCTCTGATTTGAATAGCTGCCTCTGAGCTAAACGTCTTAATTCCCATGTTCCGTCTCAGTGATAAAGGGTGGTGGAGGGGGAGGTTCGTGTGAGAACCACATACATATGGTAATGACTCCAGTCTGCTCTGCAATCTGTGGAGATGAGACAACTCAAGGGAGCCCAGCTGACACATTTCATGAGGCGACACACTCAGCTGCCTGCTGGCCATAATGTTGAGGGGAGATTTATTCTCTAACATGGCCATAAGGACAGAAGGCCCTCGCCTGGGGAGAGGAGAAAGAGAGGAGAGGTGGTAGAGGGAGGAGAGAGAAGAGATTTGGGAGGAGAGATATATGAGAGAGAGAGGAGAGGAGAGGAGAGGAGAGGAGAGGAGAGGAGAGGAGAGAAACAGGAGAGGGAGGAGAAAGTTTATCAGGAGAGAACGACTGCCCCCTCCCCTCTCATTGAAGCCACGGGAGTTAAAGGCCGACCGCAGTACTGCAGGCATCTTCAGCAGGAAACCGGATCCCGTTACAGTGAATGGAAAAATGTCAATCTTTTTGTGTCAATAAAACATTGTCTAGAAGACAACTGTGGTACTAATAATTGCCTTTAACATACCAGATGTATGTCCTTGAACCGATTATTTAAAAATGATATTTGTGTATTATTCCTCTGTGTGAAGGTCCAGGCATCTGCTAAATGACTCAATTCTTCTTCTTTTTTTTTATTCATATGTCACATTAGAGTCGTCTTACTCTCATATTTTCTAAGGATCAACATAATCTAAATTCCTATTACGCAGAATTGTTTTGTGTACAGAAATAATAACCATAAAAAACAAATGATGGAAATAGACGTGTTTTACAACCCCCCCCCCCCTCCCCTCCCCTTGCTCGATGCTTTTTACAGGAAGTGCATCCTGTGTGAAGTAAGGAACCTATGAGGAACCTTTGAAGATGGATGGATGCCATTAAGATGGACCATAAACCTCTCTGTTTCATTATGTTAACAAGAGGTGCTCTGTTTCATGGGAGAACCATAACCTGCTTGCTTAGATTGTTCCTCTGTTATGCACTACTGAGATAGATTGTCATGGTGTTTTTGTGAGATGGGGGTAGATGATGCCCCCCCCCCCCCCCCCCCCCCCCCCCCGACCCCCTCCCCCGCCCAGGAGTGTGTGTGTGTGTGTGTGTGTGTGTGTGTGTGTGTGTGTGTGTGTGACGACCCTCCCACTCTGTCTGCCGTATTCTCTCTTTGTTCTTGTCTCCTTATTAGGATGCCGGTGGGCGGAGTTAGGAGGGTCGTCAGCTACATGGGAAACACCTGGGCCCGGGTGTCTCCCAGGATAAATACACCACTTCCCCATTCATGGAGGAGACTCTCTCCATGCAGACACACCTGGGCCAGGTGTCTCCCAGGATAAATAGACCACTTCCCCATTCATGGAGGAGACTCTCTCCATGCAGACACACCTGGGCCGGTGTTTCCCAGGATAAATACACCACTTCCCCATTCATGGAGGAGACTCTCTCCATGCAGACACACCTGGGCCGGTGTTTCCCAGGATAAATAGACCACTTCCCCATTCATGGAGGAGACTCTCTCCATGCAGACACACCTGGGCCCGGTGTGTCCCAGGATAAATAGACCACTTCCCCATTCATGGAGGAGACTCTCTCCATGCAGACACACCTGGGCCGGTGTTTCCCAGGATAAATAGACCACTTCCCCATTCATGGAGGAGACTCTCTCCATGCAGACACACCTGGGCCCGGTGTGTCCCAGGATAAATACACCACTTCCCCATTCATGGAGGAGACTCTCTCCATGCAGACACACCTGGGCCCGGTGTTTCCCAGGATAAATACACCACTTCCCCATTCATGGAGGAGACTCTCTCCATGCAGACACACCTGGGCCCGGTGTTTCCCAGGATAAATAGACCACTTCCCCATTCATGGAGGAGACTCTCTCCATGCAGACACACCTGGGCCCGGTGTCTCCCAGGATAAATACACCACTTCCCCATTCATGGAGGAGACTCTCTCCATGCAGACACACCTGGGCCCGGTGTCTCCCAGGATAAATACACCACTTCCCCATTCATGGAGGAGACTCTCTCCATGCAGACACACCTGGGCCCGGTGTCTCCCAGGATAAATACACCACTTCCCCATTCATGGAGGAGACTCTCTCCATGCAGACACACCTGGGCCAGGTGTCTCTCAGGATAAATACACCACTTCCCCATTCATGGAGGAGACTCTCTCCATGCAGACACACCTGGGCCAGGTGTCTCCCAGGATAAATACACCACTTCCCCATTCATGGAGGAGACTCTCTCCATGCAGACTGGGCCCGGTGTGTCCCAGGATAAATACACCACTTCCCCATTCATGGAGGAGACTCTCTCCATGCAGACACACCTGGGCCCGGTGTGTCCCAGGATAAATACACCACTTCCCCATTCATGGAGGAGACTCTCTCCATGCAGACACACCTGGGCCCGGTGTCTCCCAGGATAAATACACCACTTCCCCATTCATGGAGGAGACTCTCTCCATGCAGACACACCTGGGCCCGGTGTCTCCCAGGATAAATACACCACTTCCCCATTCATGGAGGAGACTCTCTCCATGCAGACACACCTGGGCCCGGTGTCTCCCAGGATAAATACACCACTTCCCCATTCATGGAGGAGACACTTTTATAGATTTTGTTGTGTTTCTTGGTGGTTTTTGGTTGTTTGCTTTGGCATCTTTCAACACCCTGCATTATCACATTCATGCATGCAAAACACTCCCTTACACTACTGATTACTGATTACACACACCATTGTATATTGTACTTAGTTCACTTTATTTAATAAGTATATGTTTTGTTACTCCTTGTCCCCCTTTTGTTACGGGCTTTGAGCCGGTTCGTGACTGTGTGTGTGTGTGTGTGTGTGTGTGTGTGTGTGTGTGTGTGTGTGTGTGTGTGTGTGTGTGTGTGCGTGTGTGTGTGTGTGTGTGTGTGTGTGTGTGTGTGTGTGTGTGTGTGTGTGTGTGTGTGTCTGTCTGTCTGACTGCAAGTGTGTGTAGTGTTGAGGTGCTTTGACAACCTGAGACAGTCACTCGTGTTGCAGTGGTGGCAGTAGCATCACAGGCTGGGATTTCTCCTGGCTCCCAGGGAAGACAGAGCAGAGAGAGAAAGAGAGAGAGAGGATAGTGAGAGAGTCAGAAAGAGACAGGGAACAGAACAGAGAGAGAGAGAGAGGAAAGTGAGCAGAGAGAGGAACAGAGAGAGAGTGAGAGAGTCAGAAAGAGAGAGGGAGAGAAAACAGGGAGAGAGGGAGGTGTGAAGCAGTAATGATCAGCCACCTCCCTCTCCATTCATAACTGTCTTCATTAGATTGAGCGTGTGTGTGTGTGTGTGTGTGTGTGTGTGTGTGTGTGTGTGTGTGTGTGTGTGTGTGTGTGTGTGTGTGTGTGTGTGTGTACGTGTGTGTGTGTGTGTGTGTGTGTACGTGTGTACGTGTGTACGTGTGTGTGTGTGTGTATGTGTGTGTGTGTGTGTGTGTGTGTGTGTGTGTGTGTGTGTGTGCGTGTGTACGTGTGTACGTGTGTACGTGTGTGTGTGTGTGTGTGTGTGTATGTGTGTGTGTGTGTGTGTGTGTGTATGTGTGTGTGTGTGTGTGTGTGTGTGTGTGTGTGTGTGATCAGCCACCTCACCACCCCGTTCATTGCCTTCATTAGAGAGTCTAACACATTCTGACACATTCACACTCAGAGAGGACAGTAGCAATAACGAAACGTTATACAGACAGATACTGTGAATAGGTGTGGAAGTGTGTTTTCACTGTATTCTCAGTCCTTTTTCTAGGTTTTTGTCTTGTATCTCTAGGCGACTTTCTACTTCATGTGTTCTGAGAGTACGTTTTGTGTGTGTACAATCATTTATATTATATAAGACGAAAAAAGAATGTCTCAACGGTGAAGGATAGTCTTTTTTTCCTCAAGTGTGAAAACAGCCCATGTCATTGTCATGGTCAATACCTCCACCTACTGGCCGTTGGCTCCGGAGAGGACAACACAGTGGTCTATCTATCCCACAGTCGTTATAATGTTGAGATATAACTGGTTGTAACAAATGTCATGTATCAAAGTTACAGTTGCAGTTACAATGAAGTTTTAAATAGCCCCTAAAGGATACAAATACAATGTTTATTTTCAAATGTATTTATTTATATAGCCCTTTCGTACATCAGCTGATATCTCAAAGTGCTGTACAGAAACCCAGCCTAAAACCCCAAACAGCAAAGCAATGCAGGTGTAGAAGCACGGTGGCTAGGAAAAACTCCCTAGAAAGGCCAAAACCTAGGAAGAAACCTAGAGAGGAACCAGGCTATGTGGGGTGGCCAGTCCTCTTCTGGCTGTGCCGGGTGGAGATTATAACAGAACATGGCCAAGATGTTCAAATGTTCATAAATGACCAGCAGGGTAAAATAATAGTAATCACAGTGAACAGGTCAGGGTTCCATAGCCGAGGGCAGAACAGTTGAAACTGGAGCAGCAGCACGGCCAGGTGGACTGGGGACAGCAAGGAGTCATCATGTCAGGTAGTCCTGAGGCATGGTCCTAGGGCTCAGGTCCTCCGAGAGAGAGAAAGAAAACAAGAAAGAAAGAAAAAAAAGAGAGAGAAAATTAGAGAGAGCATACCTAAATTCACACAGGACACCGAATAGGACAGGAGAAGTACTCCAGATATAACAAACTGACCCTAGCCCCCCCGACACATAAACTACTGCAGCATAAATACTGGAGGCTGAGACAGGAGGGGTCAGGAGACACTGTGGCCCCATCCAATGATACCCCCAGACAGGGCCAAACAGGCAGGATATAACCCAACCCACTTTGCCAAAGCCCAGCCCCCACACCACTAGAGGGATATCTTCAACCACCAACTTACCATACTGATACAAGGCCGAGTATAGCCCACAAAGATCTCCGCCACGGCACAACCCAAGGGGGGGTGCCAACCCAGACAGGAAAACCACGTCAGTGACTCAACCCACTCAAGTGACGCACCCCTCCTAGGAACGGCATGGAAGAGCACCAGTAAGCCAGTGACTCAGCCCCTGTAATAGGGTCAGAGGGAGAGAATCCCAGTGGAGAGAGGGGAACCGGCCAGGCAGAGACAGCAAGGGTGGTTCGTTGCTCCAGTGCATTTCCGTTCACCTTCACACCCCTGGGCCAGACTACACTCAATCATATGACCCACTGAAGAGATGAGTCTTCAGTAAAAACTTAAAGGTCGAGACCGAGTTAGCGTCTCTCACATGGGTAGGCAGACCGTTCCATAAAAATGGAGCTCTATAGGAGAAATCCCTGCCTCCAGCTGTTTGCTTAGAAATTCTAGGGACAATTAGGAGGCCTGCGTTTTGTGACCGTGGTGTACATGTAGGTATGTACGGCAGGACCAAATCAGAGAGATAGGTAGGAGCAAGCCCATGTAATGCTCTGTAGGTTAGCAGTTTCAAGTTCTGTGGTTTTCTTCCCTTCCAGCCCCGTCTCAACCCTCCCTTCTGCCAATGGGAATATTTGGACTGAGATATAGCAGCGGGACTTGGACCATGGAAGAAGGTCAGATCGATTTAAGGAGATTTCTGGTTATAAATCACAGGAGAACAGACCAACTCTGAGGCTGCATCCCAAGGCACCCGATTTCAAACATAGTATATTTATTTTGACCAGAGCCCTATGTAGAGCCCTATGTAGAGTCCTATGTAGAGCCCTATGTAGAGTCCTATGTAGAGTCATATGTAGAGTCAATATAAAGCCCTATGTAGAGTCCTATGTAGAGCCCTATGTAGAGCCCTATGTAGAGTCAATATAGGTGCTTCTTCACCTGCATTGCTTGCTGTTTGGGGTTTTAGGCTGGGTTTCTGTACAGCACTTTGAGATATCAGCTGATGTACGAAGGGCTATATAAAATAAATTTGATTGATTGATTGAATATAGAGCCCTATGTAGAGCCCTATGTAGAGTCCTATGTAGAGCCCTATGTAGAGCCCCATGTAGAGCCCTATGTATAGAGCCCTATGTAGAGTCCATACAGAGCCATATGTAGAGCCCTATGTAGAGTCCTGTGTAGAGCTCATATAGAGCCCTATGTAGAGTCCATACAGAGCCCTATGTAGAGTCCTATGTAGAGCCCTATGTAGAGTCCTATGTAGAGCCCAAATGTAGAGCCCTATGTAGAGTCCTATGTAGAGCCCTATGTAGAGCCCATATAGAGCCCTATGAGAGACCTATGAGAGACCTATGGGCCCTGGTCAAAAGTAGTGCACTATACAGATAAAAGGGCCAGAACCAGGCAGACAGACTCTCTGGGTTCAGGTAACAGGGGAAGGCAGAGAGACTCTGGGTTCAGGTAACAGGGGAAGGCAGACAGACTCTCTGGGTTCAGGTAACAGGGGAAGGCAGACAGACTCTCTGGGTTCAGGTAACAGGGGAAGGCAGACTCTGGGTTCAGGTAACAGGGGAAGGCAGACAGACTCTCTGGGTTCAGGTAACAGTGTAACAGGGGAAGGCAGACAGACTCTGGGTTCAGGTAACAGGGGAAGGCAGACAGACTCTCTGGGTTCAGGTAACAGGGGAAGGCAGACAGACTCTCTGGGTTCAGGTAACAGGGGGAGGCAGACAGACTCTCTGGGTTCAGGTAACAGGGTAACAGGGGAAGTCAGACAGACTCTCTGGATTCAGGTGACGGGGAGGCAGACAGACTCTCTGGGTTCAGGTAACAGGGTAACAGGGGAAGGCAGACAGACTCTCTGGATTCAGGTAACAGGGGGAGGCAGACAGACTCTCTGGGTTCAGGTAACAGGGGAAGGCAGACAGACTCTCTGGATTCAGGTAACAGGGGGAGGCAGACAGACTCTCTGGGTTCAGGTAACAGGGTAACAGGGGAAGGCAGACAGACTCTCTGGATTCAGGTAACAGGGGAAGGCAGACAGACTCTCTGGATTCAGGTAACAGGGGAAGGCAGACAAACTCTCTTGGTTCAGGTAACAGGGGAAGGCAGACAGACTCTCTGGGTTCAGGTAACAGGGGGAGGCAGACAGACTCTCTGGGTTCAGGTAACAGGGTAACAGGGGAAGGCAGACAGACTCTCTGGATTCAGGTGACGGGGAGGCAGACAGACTCTCTGGGTTCAGGTAACAGGGTAACAGGGGAAGGCAGACAGACTCTCTGGATTCAGGTAACAGGGGGAGGCAGACAGACTCTCTGGGTTCAGGTAACAGGGGAAGGCAGACAGACTCTCTGGATTCAGGTAACAGGGCGAGGCAGACAGACTCTCTGGGTTCAGGTAACAGGGTAACAGGGGAAGGCAGACAGACTCTCTGGATTCAGGTAACAGGGGAAGGCAGACAGACTCTCTGGATTCAGGTAACAGGGGAAGGCAGACAAACTCTCTTGGTTCAGGTAACAGGGGAAGGCAGACAGACTCTCTGGATTCAGGTAACAGGGGGAGGCAGACAGACTCTCTGGGTTCAGGTAACAGGTAACAGGGGAACAGGGGAAGGCAGACAGACTCTCTGGGTTCAGGTAACAGGGTAACAGGTAACAGGGGAACAGGGGAACAGGGGAAGGCAGACAGACTCTCTGGGTTCAGGTAACAGGGTAAAAGGTAACAGGGGAACAGGGGAACAGGGGAAGGCAGAAAGACTCTCTGGGTTCAGGTAACAGGTAACAGGTAACAGGGGAACAGGGGAAGGCAGACAGACTCTCTGTGTTCAGGTAACAGGGGAAGGCAGACAGACTCTCTGGGTTCAGGTAACAGGGTAAAAGGTAACAGGGGAACAGGGGAACAGGGGAAGGCAGAAAGACTCTCTGGGTTCAGGTAACAGGTAACATGGGAACAGGGGAACAGGGGAAGGCAGACAGACTATCTGAGTTCAGGTAACAGGTAACAGGGGAACAGGGGAACAGGGGAACAGGGGAACAGGGGAAGGCAGACAGACTCTCTGGGTTCAGGTAACAGGTAACAGGGGAACAGGGGAAGCCAGTGGGGGATTTTCACCCCTTTTTAAAGAAGTGATCCACCACACTGTTGCCAAGGGAAACATGGATGGGCAGAGTGCATGGAAACCCTTTACTGTCAGTCTATACTAGAGAGGTGGATGTTGTGTTGCCATGGTATCATCATGTTGAAGACAGATACACATTCCACTTCCCAGAATACCATGTCCCCTTCTGAGTGAACGCTTCCTTCTTCCTCTCTTACCTTCAACCTACAGACTGACTATTCTCCTGGGTTGAGGCTGACTGTTCTCCTGGGTTGAGGCTGACTGTTCTCCTGGGTTGAGGCTGACTGTTCTCCTGTAATATACAGGATGATGCTGTTTCCCTGAGACAGACATTTCTATTTCCTGTAGAGACAGAACTACAGCGCTCTCGCTCTCGCTCTCTCTCTCTCTCTCGCGCTCTCTCTCAATTCAATTCAATTCAATTCAAGGGCTTTATTGGCATGGGAAACATGTGTTAACATTGCCAAAGCAAGTGAGGTAGACAACATACAAAGTGAATATATAAAGTGAAAAACAACAAAAATTAACAGTAAACATTACACATACAGAGGTTTCAAAACAGTAAAGACATTACAAATGTCATATTATATATATATACAGTGTTTTAACAATGTACAAATGGTTAAAGGACACAAGATAAAATAAATAAGCATAAATATGGGTTGTATTTACAATGGTGTGTGTTCTTCACTGGTTGCCCTTTTCTCGTGGCAACAGGTCACAAATCTTGCTGCTGTGATGGCACACTGTGGAATTTCACCCGGTAGATATGGGAGTTTTTCAAAATTGGATTTGTTTTCGAATTCTTTGTGGATCTGTGTAATCTGAGGGAAATATGTCTCTCTAATATGGTCATACATTGGGCAGGAGGTTAGGAAGTGCAGCTCAGTTTCCACCTCATTTTGTGGGCAGTGAGCACATAGCCTGTCTTCTCTTGAGAGCCATGTCTGCCTACGGCGGCCTTTCTCAATAGCAAGGCTATGCTCACTGAGTCTGTACATAGTCAAAACTTTCTTTAATTTTGGGTCAGTCACAGTGGTCAGGTATTCTGCCGCTGTGTACTCTCTGTGCAGGGCCAAATAGCATTCTAGTTTGCTCTGTTTTTTTGTTAAATCTCTCTCTCTCTCTCTCTCTCTCTCTCTCTCTCGCTCTCTCTCTCTCTCTCTCTCTCTCTCTCTCTCTCTCTCTCTCTCGCTCTCTCTCTCTCTCTCTCTCCGTCCCCTCTCTCGCTCTCTCTCTCTCTCTCTCTCTCTCCGTTCCCCCCCTCTCTCTCTCTCTCTCTCTCTCGCTCTCTCTCTCTCTCGCTCTCTCTCTCTCTCTCTCTCTCTCTCTCTCTCCCTCCCTCTCTCAATGATAATGATAATGATGGAGCGACACACACACACACACACACCTTTAGGATAACAAAACACAGCTAGAGAGTTGACAGATTCACACTCCAGCGAGAGAGGAAACAATTTCATTCTGTGTTTATTCAGGTTGGAAAGTGAAGGTTCACAGTTCCCAAATGGTACACTATTCCCTATCTAGTGCACTACTTTAGACCAGGAACCCATAGGGCTCTAGTTAAAAAATAGTGCACTATATGGGGAATAGGAGGCCATTTGGGACGGGTGTCAACGTACCATACAGATGTATATCCTCTCTCAGTGGGTATGGCTGGGGAATGTGCAGTGTGGCCACATTATACAGTCTTACAGTATGCCCTGGGAACACATCAGTCACTCACCGACATGTTGTGCTCTATCCTCTATGGTACCGTGCTTTATGTTACTCAGTCATATCTGACGGACCAACTCTGCAAATCACCCGCAGAGGAGTTTAAGGCTCTGGAAAAAAAAATTACAGAGACATTGCTTTGTTTTCTTCACATTCTGTGTACTTTACCAGTGTTTTCTTTTTTTTTTTTTTTACTACTGTAGTCTACCCAGAAGGCCCTGTGGCCGGTGCTCTGTCCTAGTCTCTTTTTAACGTGATGGATAGGAGTCTTTGAATACATGTGTTCCGAATGGCACCCTATTCCCCCAATAGGGCCCCGGTCAGAAGAAGTGTGCTACATAGAGAATAGGCAGCCATTTGGGATCCAATCCTAGGAGTCTATGGAGAGGGCTCATTGAACTGTGAGACCTGAATGTTTTAATCTTCCATAGGAAATCAATGGGGATACTAAACCATTTGCATGCCTCCCTCCATCTTCCTGGCATTTGATCAATGTTGTCCAGTGAGTCGGGAATAGAGGAAGAGACACTGGAGACCATGCTATTGTAGCAGAGGAAGAAAAAATACCCGACTATCCCTGCCTGTAGCTTGGCTCTACCCTCCAACAAGGTAAAAAAATAAAATGGGACCATAGAAGAAGTGGAACAGGGAAGTCAAATATTGAACTGGTAGTCTGCTCACACAGTTAGTCAACACTAGCCTGGTCCCAGATCTGCTTGTACAGTCTTGCCAATGTCTATGGTCATTGTTACTTGACATGATGACAAGACAGCACAAACAGGTCTGGGACCAGGCTAAGGCAACCCTACCTTTCTTCCCATAGACTTGTTCTGGGTGTGGCCTTGGGTCCTGGACTGGAGGAAAAGCGAAAGGCAGGACACCACTTTCCTCTCTTCCTGGATCTGGTGCACACACACACACACACACACAAACACACACACACACACACACACACACACACACACACACACACACACACACACACACACACACACACACACACACACACACACACACACACACACACACACACACAAACACACACACACACAGAGCGTAGACATTTCCATATCTGCTGAAATACAGTGCCTGTAGTCAAACAGGGAAAGGGTTCTGGCGGTCAGAGAGGTAGGAGGAGCATCTGGTATGGTTCTGATGGTCAGAGAGGTAGGAGGAGTCTCTGGTAGGGTTCTGATGGTCAGAGAGGTAGGAGGAGCATCTGGTATGGTTCTGATGGTCAGAGAGGTAGGAGGAGTCTCTGGTAGGGTTCTGATGGTCAGAGAGGTAGGAGGAGTCTCTGGTAGGGTTCTGATGGTCAGAGAGGTAGGAGGAGCCTCTGGTAGGGTTCCGAGGGTCAGAGAGGTAGGAGGAGCCTCTGGTATGGTTCTGATGGTCAGAGAGGTAGGAGGAGCCTCTGGTAGGGTTCTGATGGTCAGAGAGGTAGGGGGAGTCTCTGGTAGGGTTCTGATGGTCAGAGAGGTAGGAGGAGAATCCGGTACGGTTCTGATGGTCAGAGAGGTAGGAGGAGTCTCTGGTAGGGTTCCGAGGGTCAGAGAGGTAGGAGGAGCCTCTGGTAGGGTTCTGATGGTCAGAGAGGTAGGAGGAGCCTCTGGTAGGGTTCTGATGGTCAGAGAGGTAGGGGGAGTCTCTGGTAGGGTTCTGATGGTCAGAGAGGTAGGAGGAGAATCTGGTAGGGTTCTGATGGTCAGAGAGGTAGGAGGAGTCTCTGGTAGGGTTCTGAGGGTCAGAGAGGTAGGAGGAGAATCTGGTATGGTTCTGATGGTCAGAGAGGTAGGGGGAGTCTCTGGTAGGGTTCTGATGGTCAGAGAGGTAGGAGGAGTCTCTGGTATGGTTCTGATGGTCAGAGAGGTAGGGGGAGTCTCTGGTATGGTTCTGATGGTCAGAGAGGTAGTAATATATACAGTGCATTCAGAAAGTATTCAGACCCCTTGACATTTTCCACATTTTGTTACTTTACAGCTTTATTCTTCAATTGGATTAAATAAAATTCCCTCATCAATCCTCATACCATAGCCCATAATGGTGAAAGAAAATTGAAAAACGGGTTTTTAGACATTTTGAAAAAAAAACAGAAATACTTTATTTACATAAGTATTCAGACCCTTTCCTATGAGACTCGACATTGAGCTCAGGTGCATCCTGTTTCCATTGATCATCCTTGAGATGTTTCTGCAACTTGATTGGAGTCCACCTTTGGTAAATTCAATTGATTGGACATCTTTTGGAAAGGCACACACCTGTCTATATAAGGCCACACTGTTGACAGTGCATGTCAGAACAAACTCTAAGCCATGAGATCGAAGGAATTGTCTGTAGAGCTCCGAGACAGGATTGTGTCGAGACACAGATCTGGGGAAGGGTACCAAAACATTTCTGCAGCCTGAAGGTCCCCTAGAACAGAATGGCCTCCATCATTTTTAAATGGGAGAAGTTTGGAACCACCAAGACTCTTCCTAGAGCTGGCAGACCGGCAAAACTGAGTAATCGGGGTAGAAGGGCCTTGGTCAGGAAGGTGACCAAGAACCCGACTGTCACTCTGACAGAGCTCCAGAGTTCCTCTGTGGAGATGGGAGAACCTTCCAGAAGGACAACCATCTTAGCAGAACTCCACAATCAGGCCTTTATGGCAGAGTGACCAGACAGAAGCCACTCCTCAGTAAAAGGCACATGACAGCCCGCTTGGAGTTTGCCAAAAGGCATCTAAAGGGCTCAAACCATGAGAAACAAGATTCTCTAAACTGTTGAAACTAAGATTGAACTATTTGGCCTGAATGCCAAGCGTCACATCTGGAGGAAACCTGGCACCATCCCTACGGTGAAGCATGGTGGTGGCAGCATCATACTGTGGGGATGTTTTTCAGTGACAGGGACTGGGAGACTAGTCAGGATCGAGGGAAAGATGAACGGAGCAATGTACAGAGAGATTCTTGATGAAAACCTGCTCCAGAACGCTTAGGACCTCAGACTGGGGTGAAGGTTCACCTTCCAACATTATGTGGTATTGTGATGTCATTATGTGGTATTGTGATGTCATTATGTGATATTGTGATGTCATTATGGGGTATTGTGATGTCATTATGAGGTATTGTGATGTCATTATAGGGTATTGTGATGTCATTATGTGGTATTGTGATGTCATTATGGGGTATTGTGATGTCATTATGGGGTACTGTGATGTCATTATGGGGTATTGTGATGTCATTATGTGGTATTGTGATGTCATTATGGGGTATTGTGATGTCATTATGAGGTATTGTGATGTCATTATAGGGTATTGTGATGTCATTATGTGGTATTGTAATGTCATTATAGGGTATTGTGATGTCATTATGGGGTACTGTGATGTCATTATGGTGTATTGTGATGTCATTATGTGGTATTGTGATGTCATTATGGGGTATTGTGATGTCATTATGAGGTATTGTGATGTCATTATAGGGTATTGTGATGTCATTATGTGGTATTGTGATGTCATTATAGGGTATTGTGATGTCATTATGGGGTACTGTGATGTCATTATGGGGTATTGTGATGTCATTGTGGGGTATTGTGATGTCATTACACAGTATTTTCTCAGCACCAGTGCGTACCCTTTTCATCCTAATATCTTATTCCAACATGGAGTTATAAACCATCACTCTGTCCACTTGTAACAACGAGCCCCATCGCAGGGTTGGTTGTCACGCAGTATGGGGTTGGTTGTCGCGCAGTATGTGGTTGGTTGTCACGCAGTATGGGGTTGGATGTCACGGGCCAAACAGGAAGGATATAACCCCACCCACTTTGCCAAAGCACAGCCCCCACAGCCCCCACACCATTAGAATGTCTAATGTCTTCTAGCGAGTGAGGAATGTCTAATGTGCTCGTCTAGCGGTGGTTCTGTACTGCTGCTGCAGTATGGGGTTGGATGTCACGCAGTATGGGGTTGGTTGTCACGCAGTATGGGGTTGGTTGTCACGCAGTATGGGGTTGGTTGTCACGCAGTATGGGGTTGGTTGTCACGCAGTATGGGGTTGGATGTCACGCAGTATGGGGTTGGTTGTCACGCAGTATGGGGTTGGATGTCACGCAGTATGGGGTTGGTTGGCACGCAGTATGGGGTTGGTTGTCACGCAGTATGGGGTTGGATGTCACGCAGTATGGGGTTGGTTGTCACGCAGTATGGGGTTGGATGTCACGCAGTATGGGGTTGGATGTCACGCAGTATGGGGTTGGTTGTCACGCAGTATGGGGTTGGATGTCACGCAGCATGGGGTTGGTTGTCACATTGTTTGCTGGTAGCGCCTTCCTGTTTTTACAGTAAATGAAGCAAACAGTCTTAGAAATAGCCTTTGTTTGACTGGACCATATTCAGATTGAACACAACATTCAACATTTTATGCTGTGAGATTAACATATGACATTCTGAGTACATCTAATCAAATCAATGTTTATTTGTCACGTGCACCGAATACAACAGGTGTGGACCTTACAATGAAATGTTTACTTACAAGTTCTAATCGATAGCGTAAGAAAGGTGTTAGGTGAACAATAGGTAAGTAAAGAAATAAAACAACAGTAAAAAGACAGGCTATATACAGTAGAGAGGCTATATACAGTAGAGAGGCTATATACAGTAGAGGCTATATACAGTAGAGAGGCTATATACAGTAGAGAGGCTATATACAGTAGAGGGGCTCTATACAGTAGAGAGGCAATATACAGTAGAGGCTATATACAGTAGAGAGGCTATATACAGTAGAGAGGCTATATATAGTAGAGAGGTTAAATACAGTAGAGGGGCTCTATACAGTAGAGAGGCTAAATACAGTAGAGAGGCTATATACAGTAGAGAGGCTATATACAGTAGAGGCTATATACAGTAGAGAGGCTATATACAGTAGAGAGGCTATATACAGTAGAGAGGCTATATACAGTAGAGGCTATATACAGTAGAGGCTATATACAGTAGAGAGGCTATATACAGTAGAGAGGCTATATACAGTAGAGGCTATATACAGTAGTGAGGCAATATACAGTAGAGAGGCTATATACAGTAGAGAGGCTACGTACAGTAGAGGCTATATACAGTAGAGAGGCTATATACAGTAGAGAGGCTATATACAGTAGAGGCTATATACAGTTGCGAGGCTATATACAGTAGAGAGGCTATATACAGTAGAGAGGCTATATACAGCAGAGGCTATATACAGTAGCGAGGCTATACACAGTAGAGAGGCTATACACAGTAGAGAGGCTATATACAGTAGAGGCTATATACAGTAGTGAGGCTATAGACAGTAGAGGCTATATACAGTAGAGGCTATATACAGTAGTGAGGCTATATACAGTAGAGGCTATATACAGTAGAGGCTATATACAGTAGTGAGTCTATATACAGTAGAGAGGCTATATACAGTAGAGAGGCTATATACAGTAGAGGCTATGTACAGTAGCGAGGCTATATACAGTAGCGAGGCTACGTACAGTAGAGGCTATATACAGTAGAGAGGCTATATACAGTAGAGAGGCTATATACAGTAGAGGCTATATACAGTAGCGAGGCTATATACAGTAGAGAGGCTATATACAGTAGAGAGGCTATATACAGCAGAGGCTATATACAGTAGCGAGGCTATACACAGTAGAGAGGCTATATACAGTAGAGAGGCTATATACAGTAGAGGCTATATACAGTAGCGAGGCTATACACATTAGAGAGGCTATATACAGTAGAGAGGCTATATACAACAGAGGCTATATACAGTAGCGAGGCTATACACAGTAGAGAGGCTATACACAGTAGAGAGGCTATATACAGTAGTGAGGCTATAGACAGTAGAGGCTATATACAGTAGAGGCTATATACAGTAGAGGCTATATACAGTAGAGGCTATGTACAGTAGCGAGGCTATATACAGTAGAGAGGCTACGTACAGTAGAGGCTATATACAGTAGAGAGGCTATATACAGTAGAGAGGCTATATACAGTAGAGTCTATATACAGTAGCGAGGCTATATACAGTAGAGAGGCTATATACAGTAGAGATGCTATATACAGCAGAGGCTATATACAGTAGCGACATTTTATGCTGTGAGATTAACATATGACATTCTGAGTACATCTAATCAAATCAATGTTTATTTGTCACGTGCACCGAATACAACAGGTGTGGACCTTACAATGAAATGTTTACTTACAAGTTCTAATCGATAGCGTAAGAAAGGTGTTAGGTGAACAATAGGTAAGTAAAGAAATAAAACAACAGTAAAAAGACGGCTAAAGGCTATATACAGTAGAGGCTATATACAGTAGAAGATATATACAGTAGAGAGGCTATATACAGTAGAGAGGTTATATACAGTAGAGGGGCTATATACAGTAGAGGGGCTATATACAGTAGAGAGGTTATATACAGTAGAGGGGCTATATACAGTAGAGAGACTATATACAGTAGAGGCTATATACAGTAGAGGCTATATACAGTAGAGAGGCTATATATAGTAGAGAGGTTAAATACAGTAGAGGGGCTCTATACAGTAGAGAGGTTAAATACAGTAGAGGGGCTCTATACAGTAGAGAGGCTATATACAGTAGAGGCTATATACAGTAGAGAGGCTATATACAGTAGAGAGGCTATATATAGTAGAGAGGTTAAATACAGTAGAGGGGCTCTATACAGTAGAGAGGCTAAATACAGTAGAGAGGCTATATACAGTAGAGAGGCTATATACAGTAGAGGCTATATACAGTAGAGAGGCTATATACAGTAGCGAGGCTATACACATTAGAGAGGCTATATACAGTAGAGAGGCTATATACAACAGAGGCTATATACAGTAGCGAGGCTATACACAGTAGAGAGGCTATACACAGTAGAGAGGCTATATACAGTAGTGAGGCTATAGACAGTAGAGGCTATATACAGTAGAGGCTATATACAGTAGTGAGGCTATATACAGTAGAGGCTATATACAGTAGAGGCTATGTACAGTAGCGAGGCTATATACAGTAGAGAGGCTACGTACAGTAGAGGCTATATACAGTAGAGAGGCTATATACAGTAGAGAGGCTATATACAGTAGAGTCTATATACAGTAGCGAGGCTATATACAGTAGAGAGGCTATATACAGTAGAGATGCTATATACAGCAGAGGCTATATACAGTAGCGAGGCTATACACAGTAGAGAGGCTATATACAGTAGAGAGGCTATATACAGCAGAGGCTATATACAGTAGCGAGGCTATACACAGTAGAGAGGCTATACACAGTAGAGAGGCTATATACAGTAGAGGCTATATACAGTAGTGAGGCTATAGACAGTAGAGGCTATATACAGTAGAGGCTATATACAGTAGTGAGGCTATATACAGTAGAGGCTATATACAGTAGTGAGTCTATATACAGTAGAGAGGCTATATACAGTAGAGAGGCTATATACAGTAGAGGCTATGTACAGTAGCGAGGCTATATACAGTAGAGAGGCTACGTACAGTAGAGGCTATATACAGTAGAGAGGCTATATACAGTAGAGAGGCTATATACAGTAGAGGCTATATACAGTAGCGAGGCTATATACAGTAGAGAGGCTATATACAGTAGAGAGGCTATATACAGCAGAGGCTATATACAGTAGCGAGGCTATACACAGTAGAGAGGCTATATACAGTAGAGAGGCTATATACAGCAGAGGCTATATACAGTAGCGAGGCTATACACAGTAGAGAGGCTATACACAGTAGGGAGGCTATATACAGTAGTCAGTCTATATACAGACACCGGTTAGTCCGGCTGATTGAGGTAGTATGTACATGTAGATATGGTTAAAGTGACTATGCATATATGATGAACAGAGAGTAGCAGTAGGGTGAAAGAGGGTTTGGAAGGTCGCGGGACACAATGCAGATAGCCCGGTTAGCCAATGTGCTGGGGGCACTGGTTGGTCGGGGCCAATTGAGGTATTATAGTGTGTGTATGCGTGCATGCATGGTTAAGGTTAAGGTTAAGGTTAGGTTTCACAATCAGACGTGTATGATTTTGTGGCTGTGCCAGCTAGTGACTACTTTGCAGAGCTGCCTCCGTGCTCATGGGTCATCCCAACAAATACCATCCTGCCCACATCAACCCCCTACTGTCTGTTCTTCTGTAGGCTTTCTGTAAATGGCTTTATGCAATCACTGCGTTTGTATTTTAATCAATGTGTATCTTTGAGGAGCAGGCAGGCAGGGGTTATTTTATTTTCAACCCGATTCTTACTGTGCCAATCATGGCTGTCTCTGGGGGGGGGGGGGGGGCAGCAGGCAGGCAGGCAGGTAGAGGGAAGTGTGTGTGTGTGTGTGTGTGTGTGTGTGTGTGTGTGTGTGTGTGTGTGTGTAGTGCACTTTAGACCAGAGCCCTATGGGTTAACCCTATGTAGTGCACTACTTTAGACCAGAGCCCTATGGGTTAACCCTATGTAGTGCACCACTTTAAACCAGTGCCCTATGGGTTAACCCTGTGTAGTGCACTACTTTAGACCAGAGCCCTATGGGTTAACCCTATGTAGTGCACTACTTTAAACCAGAGCCCTATGGGTTAACCCTATGTAGTGCACTACTTTAGACCAGAGCCCTATGGGTTAACCCTATGTAGTGCACTACTTTAGACCAGAGCCCTATGGGTTAACCCTATGTAGTGCACTACTTTAAACCAGAGCCCTATGGGTTAACCCTATGTAGTGCACTACTTTAGACCAGAGCCCTATGGGTTAACCCTATGTAGTGCACTACTTTAAACCAGAGCCCTATGGGTTAACCCTATGTAGTGCACTACTTTAGACCAGAGCCCTATGGGTTAACCCTATGTAGTGCACTACTTTAAACCAGAGCCCTATGGGTTAACCCTATGTAGTGCACTCTAAAGTGAGTAGGGTGCCATTCAGGGCAGAAACATCCTTAGACCCATCAGCGGGCAGTGAGAGAAATGGCCTCATTTAGTGATTCACGAGCTGCAGTGTGGAGCAATGGAGTCAAACCATATCGGATCGTAACAATAAAACAATCAAGTATGAAAAAGCTTTTTAGATCAGAGATTCCGGAGGTTCTGGAGAGAGAGGTTCTGGAGAGAAAGGTTCTGGAGATTCTGGAGAGAGAGGTTCCGGAGAGAAAGGTTCTGTAGGTTCTGGAGAGAGAGATTCTGGAGAGAAAGGTTCTGGAGGTTCTGGAGAGAGAGGTTCTGGAGAGAAAGGTTCTGGAGGTTCTGGAGAGAGAGGTTATGGAGAGAAAGGTTCTGGAGGTTCTGGAGAGAGAGGTTCTGGAGAGACATAGTCTGGAGGTTCTAGAGAGAGAGGTTCTGGATGTTCTGGAGAGAGAGGTTCTGGAGAGAGGTTCTGGAGAGAGAGGTTCTGGAGGTTCTGGAGAGAGAGGCTCTGGAAGTCTGAGGACAGATGAAACTAAAGTTGAGTTGTTTGGAAGGAACACACAACACTATGTGTGGAGAGAAAAAGGCACAGCACACCAACATCAAAACCTCATCCCAACTGTAAAGTATGGTGGAGGGAGCATCATGGTTTGAAGCTGCTTTGCTGCCTCAGGGCCTGGACAGCTTGCTATCATCGACAGAAAAATGAATTCCCAAGTTTATCAAGACATTTTGCAGGAGAATGTAAGGCTATCTGTCCGCCAATTGAAGCTCAACAGAAGTTTGGTGATGCAACAGGACAACGACCCAAAACACAGAAGTAAATCAACAACAGAAGACAATGCGCCTTCTGGAGTGGCCCAGTCAGAGTCCTGACCTCAACCCGATTGAGATGCTGTGGCATGACCTCAAGAGAGCGGTTCACACCAGACATCCCAATAATATTGCTGAACTGAAACAGTTTTATAAAGAGAAATACTCCAAAACTCCTCAGGACCGTTGTGCAGGTCTGATCCGCAACTACAGAAAACGTTTGGTTGAGGTTATTGCTGCCAAAGGAGGGTCAACCTGTTATTAAATCCAAGGGTTCAAATACTTTTCCCACCCTGCACTGTGAATGTTTACACGGTGTGTTCAATAAAGACATGACAACGTAGAATTGTTTGTGTGTTATTAGTTCAAGCAGACTGTGTTTCTCTGTTGTTGTGACTTAGATAAAGATCAGATCAAATGTTATGACCAATTGATGCAGAAATCCAGGTAAATCCAAAAGGAGGTTGTGGACAGAGAGGTTCTGGACAGAGAGGTTCTGGAGAGAAATCCAGGTAAATCCAAAAGGAGGTTCTGGACAGAGAGGTTCTGGAGAGAAATCCAGGTACATCCAAAAGGAGGTTCTGGACAGAGAGGTTCTGGAGAGAAAGGTAAATCCAAAAGGAGGTTCTGGACAGAGAGGTTCTGGAGAGAAATCCAGGTAAATCCAAAAGGAGGTTCTGGACAGAGAAGTTCTGGAGAGAAATCCAGGTAAATCCAAAAGGAGGTTCTGGACAGAGAGGTTCTGGAGAGAAATCCAGGTAAATCCAAAAGGAGGTTCTGGACAGAGGGGTTCTGGACAGAGAGGTTCTGGAGAGAAAGGTAAATCCAAAAGGGATTCACATGCTTTTTTTCTTGCCGCTGTAAAAGGAGGGATCTCTAGATCTCCATTCCCATGAGAACCCACATCTAGATCTCCATTCCCATGAGAACCCACATCTAGATCTCCATTCCCATGAGAACCCACATCTGATCTGAGTAATGGTCACTCACTTACAGTAGTGAGGCTATAGACAGTAGAGGCTATATACAGTAGAGGCTATATACAGTAGTGAGGCTATATACAGTAGAGGCTATATACAGTAGAGGCTATATACAGTAGTGAGTCTATATACAGTAGAGAGGCTATATACAGTAGAGAGGCTATATACAGTAGAGGCTATGTACAGTAGCGAGGCTATATACAGTAGCGAGGCTACGTACAGTAGAGGCTATATACAGTAGAGAGGCTATATACAGTAGAGAGGCTATATACAGTAGAGGCTATATACAGTAGCGAGGCTATATACAGTAGAGAGGCTATATACAGTAGAGAGGCTATATACAGCAGAGGCTATATACAGTAGCGAGGCTATACACAGTAGAGAGGCTATATACAGTAGAGAGGCTATATACAGTAGAGGCTATATACAGTAGCGAGGCTATACACATTAGAGAGGCTATATACAGTAGAGAGGCTATATACAACAGAGGCTATATACAGTAGCGAGGCTATACACAGTAGAGAGGCTATACACAGTAGAGAGGCTATATACAGTAGTGAGGCTATAGACAGTAGAGGCTATATACAGTAGAGGCTATATACAGTAGAGGCTATATACAGTAGAGGCTATGTACAGTAGCGAGGCTATATACAGTAGAGAGGCTACGTACAGTAGAGGCTATATACAGTAGAGAGGCTATATACAGTAGAGAGGCTATATACAGTAGAGTCTATATACAGTAGCGAGGCTATATACAGTAGAGAGGCTATATACAGTAGAGATGCTATATACAGCAGAGGCTATATACAGTAGCGACATTTTATGCTGTGAGATTAACATATGACATTCTGAGTACATCTAATCAAATCAATGTTTATTTGTCACGTGCACCGAATACAACAGGTGTGGACCTTACAATGAAATGTTTACTTACAAGTTCTAATCGATAGCGTAAGAAAGGTGTTAGGTGAACAATAGGTAAGTAAAGAAATAAAACAACAGTAAAAAGACGGCTAAAGGCTATATACAGTAGAGGCTATATACAGTAGAAGATATATACAGTAGAGAGGCTATATACAGTAGAGAGGTTATATACAGTAGAGGGGCTATATACAGTAGAGGGGCTATATACAGTAGAGAGGTTATATACAGTAGAGGGGCTATATACAGTAGAGAGACTATATACAGTAGAGGCTATATACAGTAGAGGCTATATACAGTAGAGAGGCTATATATAGTAGAGAGGTTAAATACAGTAGAGGGGCTCTATACAGTAGAGAGGTTAAATACAGTAGAGGGGCTCTATACAGTAGAGAGGCTATATACAGTAGAGGCTATATACAGTAGAGAGGCTATATACAGTAGAGAGGCTATATATAGTAGAGAGGTTAAATACAGTAGAGGGGCTCTATACAGTAGAGAGGCTAAATACAGTAGAGAGGCTATATACAGTAGAGAGGCTATATACAGTAGAGGCTATATACAGTAGAGAGGCTATATACAGTAGCGAGGCTATACACATTAGAGAGGCTATATACAGTAGAGAGGCTATATACAACAGAGGCTATATACAGTAGCGAGGCTATACACAGTAGAGAGGCTATACACAGTAGAGAGGCTATATACAGTAGTGAGGCTATAGACAGTAGAGGCTATATACAGTAGAGGCTATATACAGTAGTGAGGCTATATACAGTAGAGGCTATATACAGTAGAGGCTATGTACAGTAGCGAGGCTATATACAGTAGAGAGGCTACGTACAGTAGAGGCTATATACAGTAGAGAGGCTATATACAGTAGAGAGGCTATATACAGTAGAGTCTATATACAGTAGCGAGGCTATATACAGTAGAGAGGCTATATACAGTAGAGATGCTATATACAGCAGAGGCTATATACAGTAGCGAGGCTATACACAGTAGAGAGGCTATATACAGTAGAGAGGCTATATACAGCAGAGGCTATATACAGTAGCGAGGCTATACACAGTAGAGAGGCTATACACAGTAGAGAGGCTATATACAGTAGAGGCTATATACAGTAGTGAGGCTATAGACAGTAGAGGCTATATACAGTAGAGGCTATATACAGTAGTGAGGCTATATACAGTAGAGGCTATATACAGTAGTGAGTCTATATACAGTAGAGAGGCTATATACAGTAGAGAGGCTATATACAGTAGAGGCTATGTACAGTAGCGAGGCTATATACAGTAGAGAGGCTACGTACAGTAGAGGCTATATACAGTAGAGAGGCTATATACAGTAGAGAGGCTATATACAGTAGAGGCTATATACAGTAGCGAGGCTATATACAGTAGAGAGGCTATATACAGTAGAGAGGCTATATACAGCAGAGGCTATATACAGTAGCGAGGCTATACACAGTAGAGAGGCTATATACAGTAGAGAGGCTATATACAGCAGAGGCTATATACAGTAGCGAGGCTATACACAGTAGAGAGGCTATACACAGTAGGGAGGCTATATACAGTAGTCAGTCTATATACAGACACCGGTTAGTCCGGCTGATTGAGGTAGTATGTACATGTAGATATGGTTAAAGTGACTATGCATATATGATGAACAGAGAGTAGCAGTAGGGTGAAAGAGGGTTTGGAAGGTCGCGGGACACAATGCAGATAGCCCGGTTAGCCAATGTGCTGGGGGCACTGGTTGGTCGGGGCCAATTGAGGTATTATAGTGTGTGTATGCGTGCATGCATGGTTAAGGTTAAGGTTAAGGTTAGGTTTCACAATCAGACGTGTATGATTTTGTGGCTGTGCCAGCTAGTGACTACTTTGCAGAGCTGCCTCCGTGCTCATGGGTCATCCCAACAAATACCATCCTGCCCACATCAACCCCCTACTGTCTGTTCTTCTGTAGGCTTTCTGTAAATGGCTTTATGCAATCACTGCGTTTGTATTTTAATCAATGTGTATCTTTGAGGAGCAGGCAGGCAGGGGTTATTTTATTTTCAACCCGATTCTTACTGTGCCAATCATGGCTGTCTCTGGGGGGGGGGGGGGGGGCAGCAGGCAGGCAGGCAGGTAGAGGGAAGTGTGTGTGTGTGTGTGTGTGTGTGTGTGTGTGTGTGTGTGTGTGTGTGTGTGTAGTGCACTTTAGACCAGAGCCCTATGGGTTAACCCTATGTAGTGCACTACTTTAGACCAGAGCCCTATGGGTTAACCCTATGTAGTGCACCACTTTAAACCAGTGCCCTATGGGTTAACCCTGTGTAGTGCACTACTTTAGACCAGAGCCCTATGGGTTAACCCTATGTAGTGCACTACTTTAAACCAGAGCCCTATGGGTTAACCCTATGTAGTGCACTACTTTAGACCAGAGCCCTATGGGTTAACCCTATGTAGTGCACTACTTTAGACCAGAGCCCTATGGGTTAACCCTATGTAGTGCACTACTTTAAACCAGAGCCCTATGGGTTAACCCTATGTAGTGCACTACTTTAGACCAGAGCCCTATGGGTTAACCCTATGTAGTGCACTACTTTAAACCAGAGCCCTATGGGTTAACCCTATGTAGTGCACTACTTTAGACCAGAGCCCTATGGGTTAACCCTATGTAGTGCACTACTTTAAACCAGAGCCCTATGGGTTAACCCTATGTAGTGCACTCTAAAGTGAGTAGGGTGCCATTCAGGGCAGAAACATCCTTAGACCCATCAGCGGGCAGTGAGAGAAATGGCCTCATTTAGTGATTCACGAGCTGCAGTGTGGAGCAATGGAGTCAAACCATATCGGATCGTAACAATAAAACAATCAAGTATGAAAAAGCTTTTTAGATCAGAGATTCCGGAGGTTCTGGAGAGAGAGGTTCTGGAGAGAAAGGTTCTGGAGATTCTGGAGAGAGAGGTTCCGGAGAGAAAGGTTCTGTAGGTTCTGGAGAGAGAGATTCTGGAGAGAAAGGTTCTGGAGGTTCTGGAGAGAGAGGTTCTGGAGAGAAAGGTTCTGGAGGTTCTGGAGAGAGAGGTTATGGAGAGAAAGGTTCTGGAGGTTCTGGAGAGAGAGGTTCTGGAGAGACATAGTCTGGAGGTTCTAGAGAGAGAGGTTCTGGATGTTCTGGAGAGAGAGGTTCTGGAGAGAGGTTCTGGAGAGAGAGGTTCTGGAGGTTCTGGAGAGAGAGGCTCTGGAAGTCTGAGGACAGATGAAACTAAAGTTGAGTTGTTTGGAAGGAACACACAACACTATGTGTGGAGAGAAAAAGGCACAGCACACCAACATCAAAACCTCATCCCAACTGTAAAGTATGGTGGAGGGAGCATCATGGTTTGAAGCTGCTTTGCTGCCTCAGGGCCTGGACAGCTTGCTATCATCGACAGAAAAATGAATTCCCAAGTTTATCAAGACATTTTGCAGGAGAATGTAAGGCTATCTGTCCGCCAATTGAAGCTCAACAGAAGTTTGGTGATGCAACAGGACAACGACCCAAAACACAGAAGTAAATCAACAACAGAAGACAATGCGCCTTCTGGAGTGGCCCAGTCAGAGTCCTGACCTCAACCCGATTGAGATGCTGTGGCATGACCTCAAGAGAGCGGTTCACACCAGACATCCCAATAATATTGCTGAACTGAAACAGTTTTATAAAGAGAAATACTCCAAAACTCCTCAGGACCGTTGTGCAGGTCTGATCCGCAACTACAGAAAACGTTTGGTTGAGGTTATTGCTGCCAAAGGAGGGTCAACCTGTTATTAAATCCAAGGGTTCAAATACTTTTCCCACCCTGCACTGTGAATGTTTACACGGTGTGTTCAATAAAGACATGACAACGTAGAATTGTTTGTGTGTTATTAGTTCAAGCAGACTGTGTTTCTCTGTTGTTGTGACTTAGATAAAGATCAGATCAAATGTTATGACCAATTGATGCAGAAATCCAGGTAAATCCAAAAGGAGGTTGTGGACAGAGAGGTTCTGGACAGAGAGGTTCTGGAGAGAAATCCAGGTAAATCCAAAAGGAGGTTCTGGACAGAGAGGTTCTGGAGAGAAATCCAGGTACATCCAAAAGGAGGTTCTGGACAGAGAGGTTCTGGAGAGAAAGGTAAATCCAAAAGGAGGTTCTGGACAGAGAGGTTCTGGAGAGAAATCCAGGTAAATCCAAAAGGAGGTTCTGGACAGAGAAGTTCTGGAGAGAAATCCAGGTAAATCCAAAAGGAGGTTCTGGACAGAGAGGTTCTGGAGAGAAATCCAGGTAAATCCAAAAGGAGGTTCTGGACAGAGGGGTTCTGGACAGAGAGGTTCTGGAGAGAAAGGTAAATCCAAAAGGGATTCACATGCTTTTTTTCTTGCCGCTGTAAAAGGAGGGATCTCTAGATCTCCATTCCCATGAGAACCCACATCTAGATCTCCATTCCCATGAGAACCCACATCTAGATCTCCATTCCCATGAGAACCCACATCTGATCTGAGTAATGGTCACTCACTTACAAGGGAAGTCACCACAGTTCATAGATCTACAGATGAGGCATTTCCACAGTACGGACCAGGGGGAAAAAGCCACAATTAATCATTTATTTTTATTCCAGGAAAACCTTTTTCCTCTCCTACAGTTTCACTCCACTGCCAAGATCCTTTTCACCCCCCCTCCCCTCCCCATCTAAATGGTGGCTAATGTAATCAAGCGTTTATCTTAAAGGGATTCAGATGTGGCTGGAGTAGATGTCATTTCTTAAAGGGATTCAGATGTGGCTGGAGTAGATGTCATTTCTTAAAGGGATTCAGATGTGGCTGGAGTAGATGTCATTTCTTAAAGGGATTCAGATGTGGCTTGAGTAGATGTCATTTCTTAAAGGGATTCAGATGTGGCTGGAGTAGATGTCATTTCTCTCCGTAAAGGGTGTAATGGAGCGGAGAGCTGAACTGTAGCCAGGCCCGGAGCTGTGGCCCGGACACTGTGCATGTGTGTTTGTGTTGATCCCAGTAGAACTGGACTGGGCCAGGCGCCACAAGACTGAACCTAAACACATGCACAGAGATAAGGCACCACATCACAGACATCCACCGCCCGCTTGACGGTTTTTTGATTGACTTCCAACCAATCACAAAGGAGAAGAAAGAAGAAAAAAAACACAAACAAAACAGAAATGTCCTACATTCTTGATTTACTTTCTCAGTGTTACAGGGATGGAGTGGAGCTCTGGTGTTTTGTGTGGAAGAACACTGTCCCCTGGTGGTTGAACTAGGTACTGCACAATATTTATATTTTACTCCCAACTTCATTCTGGATGAGGAGACCTGAGAGTTCGGTCTCCAAGGCACTTCCTTAATTAGTATCTTCTCAATTCTTTATGTCCTTGACTTCCTTCTCAAAATGCATTAGAAGAAGAGACCTCAGACCCGTTTTGAGAAGAATGCGAGGAGAGAGAGAACACAAGGATTCGAGAAGAGACTATTTGTGGAAGAGCCATGGTCTACACCAGCGTTTCTCAAACTCGGTCCTCGAGAACCCAAGGGTGGCACGTTTTGGCTTTTTTGCCCCCTAACACTACACAGCTTGACAATTAGTAGATTATTTGTATCAGCTGTGTGGACCCTTGGGGTCCCGAGGACCGAGTTGGAGAAATGCTGGTCTACACCATGAAGCCGGCAGTGAGCCAGGACACCATGGTATCAGTAGCTGAGCTCGGCAGTGTCCCATTGCTGAAGGTCTTATCATGGATGTACAGTATGTGATGACGGAGAGTGCTCCTACAAAAGGGGCGTCTTCACACGTTGGCTGGATGTAGGAGAACTGTCAGTGCTATCCGGGATCCTTGGGACACCCATACCTTAAACCCTAACCCCTAACCTCCCAGTTAACAATTCTACAGAGAAATAACTTTTTATAATGTTACCGTAATGTTTGAGTGTCCAGTATTTCTGTCTGTAATAAAGCCCTTTTTGGGGGAAAAACTCTGATTGGCTGGGCCTGTCTTCAGAAAGTATTCATACCCCTTGACTTATTCCACATTTTGTTGTGTTACAGCCTGAATTCAAAAAGGATTTCATATTTTAAAAAGTCTCACCCAACCACACACGCTACCCCATAATGACAAAGTGAGAACAAGTTTTTAGAAAATTTTGCAAAATAGAAACATCTAATTTACATAAGTATTCACATCCTTGAGTCAATACTTAGTGTAGAAGCACCTTTGGCAGTGGCTACAACTGTGAGTCTTTCTGCAAAATCAACTTATAGCTCTATTCGGTTTCTGTTTTTTTATCCTGAAAAACTCCCCAGAACTCCCCAGTCCTTAACGATTACAAGCATACCCATAACATGAGCCATACCCATAAAGTTATGCAGCCACCACTATGCTTGTAAATATGGAGAGTGGTACTCAGTAATGTGTTGTATTGGATTTGCCCCAAACATAACTCTGCATTCAGGACAAAACAGTTAATTTTGTATTACTTTAGTGCCTTGTTGCAAACAGGATGCATGTTTTTGGAATATTGTTATTCTGTACAGGCTTCCTTCTTTTCCCTCTGTCAATTAGGTTAATATTGTGGAGTAACTACAATGTTGTTGATCCATCCTCAGTTCTCTCCTATCACAGCCATTAAACTTGGTAACTGTTTTAAAGTCACCTCATAGTGAAATCCCTGAGCAATTTCATTCCTCTCCAGCAACTGAGTTAGGAAGGATGCCTGTATCTTTGTAACTGGGTATATTGATACATCATCCGAAGTGTAACTAATAACTTCACCATACTCAAAGGGATATTCAATGTCCAATTCTTTTTTTTTTTTTACCTATTTACCAATAGGTGACCTTCTTTTCGAGGCATCGGAAAACCTCCCTGACCATTGTGGTTGAATCTATTCACACCCCCGAGTCAATACTTTGTAGATGCACCTTTGACAGTGATTACAGCTGTGAGCCTTTTCTGGGTAAGTCTCTTAAGAGCTTTCCACACTTGGATTGTGACCGCTACTAAGAACTGTGGGCTCTCCTTCTCTGTGGCTGCCGTGAGTAAGACATTTAAGTGTGTTAACCCTCACAAGGCTGCCGGCCCAGACGGCATCCCCAGCCGCGTCCTCAGAGCATGCGCAGACCAGCTGGCTGGTGTGTTTATATTCAGTCTCCCCCTATCCCAGTCTGCTGTCTCCACTTGCTTCAAGATGGCCACCATTGTTCCTGTACCCAAGAAAGCTAAGGTAACTGAGCTAAACGACTACCGCCCCGTAGCACTCACATCTGTCATCATGAAGTGCTTTGAGAGACTAGTCAAGGATCATATCACATCCACCCTACCTGACACCCAAGACCCACTCCAATTTGCTTACCGCCCCAATAGATACACTAACGATGCAATCGCCATACACTGCACACTGCCCTATCACATGTGGACAAGAGGAATACCCATGTAAGAATGCTGTTCATTGACAACAGCTCAGCATTCAACACCATAGTACCCTCCAAGCTCATCATTAAGCTTGAGGCCCTGGGTCTGAACTCCGCCCTGTGCAACTGGGTCCTGGACTTTCTGACGGGCCGCCCCCAGGTGGTGAAGGTAGGAAACAACACCTCCACTTCGCTGATCCTCAACACTGGGGCCCCACAAGGGTGCATGCTCATCCCACTCCTGTACTCCCTGTTCACCCATGACCGCGTGGCCAAGCACGCCTCCAACTCAATCATCAAGTTTTCAGAAAATATGACAGCAGTAGTCTTGATTACCAACAATGACGAGACTACCTACAGAGAGGAGGTATTTGGTATTTTATTAGGATCCCCATTAGCTGTTGCAAAAGCAGCAGCTACTCTTCCTGGGGTCCACACAAAACATAAAAACAGAATACAGAATGACATAATACAGAACATCATTAGACAAGAACAGCTCAAGGACAGAACTACATACATTTTAAAAAGGCACACGTAGCCTACAAATCAATGCATACACACAAACTATCTACGTCAAGTAGGTGAGAGGCGTTGTGCGGTGAGGTGTTGCTTTAATTTTTTTTTAAACCAGGTTTTCTATTTGTTTGAGCAATATGAGATGGTAGGAAGTTCCATGCAATAAGGGCTCTATATAATACTGTATGCTCTCTCTCTCCTCAACTCTTAGCCAAGAGAGACTGGCATGCATAGTATTTATATCTGCCCTCTGATTACAATTAAGAGCAAATGTGCCGCTCTGATCTGGGTCAGCTGCAGCTTAACTAGGTCTTTCCTTACAGCACTGGACCACACGACTGGACAATAATCAAGATTAGACAAAACTAGAGCCTGCAGAACTATTTCTATTATTTGTTCAGGACCAATTTATTACTGGCCACCCATTCCAAAACAGACTGCAACTCTTTGTTAAGGGTTTCCGTGACTTCATTAGCTGTGGTTGCTGATGAGCATATGGTTGAATCCTCAGCATACATGGACACACATGCTTTGTTTAATGCAAGTGGCAGGTCATTGGTAAAAATAGAAAAGAGTAGAGGGCCTAGAGAGCTGCCCTGTGGTACACCACACTTTACATGTTTGACATTTGAGACGCTTCCATTAAAGAAAACCCTTTGAGTTCTATTAGATTGATATCTCTGAATCCACGATATGGCAGAGGTTGAAAAGCCATAGCACTAAAGTGTTTTCAACAACAGGTTGGTCAATGGTCAGTGATATCAAAGGTTATGGTCAATAATATCAAAGACTTTGAGATTTCTTTCAACCAATTATCAGTCATTTGTGTCCATGCAGTACATGATGAGTGCCCTTTTCTATAAGCATGCTGAAAGTCTGTTTGTAATTTGTTTACAGAGAAATAGCATTGTATTTGGTCAAACACAATTTTTTCCTACAGTTTGCTAAGAGCTGGCAGCAAGCTGATAGGTCTGCTGTTAGAACCAGTAAAGGCCGCTTTACCACTCTTGGGTAGCGGAATGACTTTGTCTTCCCTCCAGGCCTGAGGACAAAGGCTTTTATCTATGCTCAGATTAAACATATGACAGATAGGAGTGGCTATAGAGTCAGCCACCATCCTCAGTAGCTTTCCATCTAAGTTGTCAATGCCAGGAGGTTTGTCATTATTGATCGATAACAATAATCTTTCCACCTCTCCCACACTAACTTTACAAAATTCAAGCTTACAATGCTTTTCTTTCATTATTTGTTTTTTTTATGCATGAATACAATTGCTCACTGTTTGTCATGGGCATTTCCTGCCTATATTTGCCCACTTTGCCAATGAAATAATCATTAAAATAATTGGCAACATCAAATGGTTTTGTGATGAATAAAGCCATCAGATTCGATGAAAGATGGAGTTGAATTTGTCTTTCTGCCCATAATTTAATTTTAATTACTCCAAAGTTTTTTTCCATCATTCTTTATATCATTGTTTCTTCTTCTTTTTGTTGAGTTTAGTCACATCATTTGCAGTAAGTCAGCCAGTCAGATGTGCAGTAAGTCAGCCAGTCAGATGTGCAGTAAGTCAGATGTGCAGTAAGTCAGCCAGTCAGATGTGCAGTAAGTCAGCCAGTCAGATGTGCAGTAAGTCAGCCAGTCAGATGTGCAGTAAGTCAGCCAGTCAGATGTGCAGTAAGTCAGCCAGTCAGATGTGCAGTAAGTCAGCCAGTCAGATGTGCAGTAAGTCAGCCAGTCAGATGTGCAGTAAGTCAGCCAGTCAGATGTGCAGTAAGTCAGCCAGTCAGATATGCAGTAAGTCAGCCAGTCAGATGTGCAGTAAGTCAGCCAGTCAGATGTGCAGTAAGTCAGCCAGTCAGATGTGCAGTAAGTCAGCCAGTCAGATGTGCAGTAAGTCAGCCAGTCAGATGTGCAGTAAGTCAGCCAGTCAGATGTGCAGTAAGTCAGCCAGTCAGATGTGCAGTAAGTCAGCCAGTCAGATGTGCAGTCAGACTTATTAGCTACTCCTTTTGCAACCATACAGTTTTTCAATTCCTCATCAATCCATGGAGCCTTAACAGTTCTAACAGTCAGTTTCTTAACAGGTGCATGTTTATAAATAATTGGTGTAAGCAATTTCATAAATTCATCAAGTTCAGCGTCTGGATGCTCCTCATTAATCACATCAGACCAACAAATATTTTTAACATCATCCACATGAGGGTCACACTAAAATCTTTTGTATGATCTCTTATACACTATTTTAGGCCCAGATGTTGGAACTTTGTCTTTCCTGGATATATCCACTATACGTTGATCACTGCATCCAATGGGGACAGATACAGCTTTAGAACAAAGTACTAGTAAAAATGTGATTGATACATGTGGATGATCTTGTTCCTGTTTGTAAACACCCTGTCAGGTTGATTAATAACCTGAACCAGAATACAGGCACTGGTTACAGTGAGAAGCTTCCTCCTGAGTGGACAGCTTGATGAAAACCAGTCAATATTCAGATACCCAAGAAAGTAAACCTCTCTGTTTGCATCACATATACTATCAAGCGTTTCACACATATCATTTAAATACTGACTGTTAGCACTTGGTGGCCTATAGCAACACCCCAAAAGAAAAGGCTTTAGATGTGCCAAGTGAACCTGCAACCACAACACTTGACATAAGATATTTTCTAAGCATTACAGGGATATGGCTCTGAATATATACAGCAACACCTCCCCCATAAGCATTCCTGTCTCTTCTGTAGATGTTATATCCTTGTATTATTACTGCTGCATCATCACATGAATTATCTAAGTGAGTCTCAGAAATGGATAATATATTAATGTTTTCTGACGTTAGCAAGTTATTGATTTCATGAACCTTATTTCTATTTTCAGTCCTTTCCTGAGTAGCTAATCAGAGATAGACATAATATTGAAAAGAGCAGACAAAGCAAGAAGAAAAATATACATTCAGCAGTCCATTAAGCCTATGGGGTCCCGCTAGGAGATCAACTTCCGGTGAAACTGGAGGGCGCGCAATTCAAATAAATAATCATACAAATTATGGATATTAAACATTTAGGTACATAAGTGTCTTATATCGGTTGAAATTTGTGTTAATTTAACTGCTCTGTCTGATTTACAGTAGCTATTACATCGAAAACATGCCATGCGATTGTTTGAGGACGGCTCCCCACATCAAAATATTTTTCCACCGGCACAGGTTTCATACATTCACAAATAAGCGATTAAATATTCACTACTTTTTGAAAATCTTCCTCTGATTTGTCATCCAAAGGGTCCCAGCAATAACATGGAGTGTTGTTTTGTTAGATAAAATCCTTCTCATATCCCAAAAAGTTTGTTTAGTTGGCGTCATCGATTTGAGTAATCCACTCGTTCAACATACAAAGGAAATCCTAAAGTTTGTTTCAAAATATGTTTCTTTTTACTCCTCAGATTCCCTAAAATGTAATCAAACTATAATATTTCTTAGGGAAAGAAGTATGTTTAATGGGAAATTGATTTTAGCAGGTTCGTCCTGTCTTCATGACGCGCGCAAACACGAATTTCCAAGACTGTGTCCCTCTACTAAAACTGATATTTCTTATTTGTTTTGGAAGTTACAAGCCTGAAACCTTGAACATAGACTGCTGACACCCTGTGGAAGCCATAGGAATTGCATGATGGGAGACAAAAACAAAAACTCTGGTTGGTTTTTCTTTGGATTTCTCCTACCATATCTATTGTGTTATATTCTCCTACATTATTTTAACATTTCTACAAACTTCAAAGTGTTTTCTTTCCAATGGTACGCAATTATATGCATATCCTGGCTTCAGGGCCTGAGCAACAAGCAGGTTACTTTGGGCACATCATTCAGGCAGAAATTGAGAAAAAAGGTACCTAGCCCTAATTATTAATCAATTTGTGTGTGTGTGTGAGTGCTGTGGGGTTGAGTCTACGAACCCATAGGCTTGGCTCGCTCATCCCTTCCAGGCTTCTGGGAGGGAGGGTGGACAATGAGTCTGTTGTAGCAGATGTATGCAATGTCCCCACGCGCTCTGGCAGCTTTCATGGCTGGGATCAGTTCTTTCCTCTTCTGGGGCACAGCTTCAGGATAGTCCTCATTGAAGAAGGTATACGTTCCTCTCAAGTTCTTGGCTCTTTCCAGAACAGCTACCTTGTCTTTGAACCTCAGGAACTTGACCACTATCGCCCTGGGCCTGTCACCAGGGACGGTACTCCCACCGTCTTTGGTCTTTGTCATGGCAACATATGTTAGGCTGTTACTCCTCGCTGTTCCAGACAGGGCAGTTCACAGGGAAAATTGACAACAGCAAACAGCAGGGATCTAGACAGCCAAAAACCCAGGACAATCCGCGGTCCCAGCCACAATGACTAACCGCATTGCGGGCTGCATTCAAGATCGCCTCACTAGCTTGATGTCCAGCTAGCTAGCAGCTAGGCTAGCTGCGACGCCTCAGATCTGTCCTTGGTCGGCAGGATCACTGGAAAGATACAAGCAGTCCCTGCAAATTATGCCATCTGCATCGCAGGATCCAACATAAGAAGCTAAGTAGCTACCAAGAACTTTCCAATATACCTTTAAACAACAAACATTCCAAACAAACAAAACCGAGCTCTTCTTCATTCCGCATACGACAGGAAGTGACGATGGGTAGGAGGATTTAGAAATGTTGTTAACCGTGATTGACCATACACTGAGGGCTCTGGGAGTGTGGGGAGGACTCTCACTCAACATCAACACAACAAAGGAGATGATCGTGGACTCCAGTAAACAGCAGGGAGCATGCCCCTATTCACATAGGCAGGACTGCAGTGGAGAAGGTGGAAAGCTTCAAGTTCCTCAGCGTAAACATCACTGACAAACAAATGGTCCACTCACACAGACAGTTTAGTGAAGAAGACACAACAGCACCTCTTCAAACTCAGGAGGCTGAAGAAATTTGACTTGGCACCTAAAACCCTCACAAACTTTACAGATGCACAATTGAGAGCATTCTGTCGGGCTGTTTCACTGCCTGGTACGGCAATTGCTCCACCCAGGCTCTCCAGAGGGTGGTGCGGTCTGCACAACGCATCACCAGGGGCAAACTACCTGCCCTCCAGGACACCTACAGCTCCCGATGTCACAGGAAGGCCAAAAAGGATCATCAAGGACAATAACCACCCGAGCCACTGTCTGTTCACCCCGCTATAATCCAGAATGCGAGGTCAGTACAGGTGCATCAAAGCTGGGACCGAGAGACAGAAAAACAAAATCTATCTAAAGGTCATCAGACTTTTAAACAGCCATCACTAGCACATTAGAGGCTGCTGCCTTATATACATAGACTTGAAATCACTGGCCACTTTAATAATGTTTAGATGTTTTGCATTACTCATCTCATATGTATATACTGTATTTTATTCTCTTCTACTCTTCTAGTTTGACATTGCTCATCCATTTATTTATATATTCTTAATTTCATTCCAGATATGTGTGTATTGGGTATATGTTGTGAAATTGTTAGATATTACTTGTTAGATATTACTGCACTGTTGGAGCTAGAAACACAAGCATTTCGCTACAATCGCAAAACATCTGCTAAACACACATGTGACGAATACATTTGATTTGATTTGATATAACTATGTTGAGAGGCTTGAATTAAGATTTTAAAAAATACTGGTCTGTGTCACTCTCCTTGTAATGCAGTCAGCTCTCTCCATCAATAAATTGTCTACTGTAGATCACAATATGTGAGCAGAGTTGGGCAGTTGGAAATCCCGCTCATCGTTCACCACAGCATCCTGTTCCCCGCTCATCGTTCACCACAGCATCCTGTTCCCCGCTCATCGTTCACCACAGCATCCTGTTCCCCGCTCATCGTTCACCACAGCATCCTGTTCCCCGCTCATCGTTCACCACAGCATCCTGTTCCCCGCTCATCGTTCACCACAGCATCCTGTTCCCCGCTCATCGTTCACCACAGCATCCTGTTCCCCGCTCATCGTTCACCACAGCATCCTGTTCCCCGCTCATCGTTCACCACAGCATCCTGTTCCCCGCTCATCGTTCACCACAGCATCCTGTTCCCCGCTCATCGTTCACCACAGCATCCTGTTCCCCGCTCATCGTTCACCACAGCATCCTGTTCCCCGCTCATCGTTCACCACAGCATCCTGTTCCCCGCTCATCGTTCACCACAGCATCCTGTTCCCCGCTCAGAGCTCAGAGGAAAAAAACCACTGCAGCTGATAGCATGATAGCATGAGAGGTGCTGATGTTGCCATGACAGTCTTAAAACAATCAGTTCCTGGAGGTTAGAGTGGTATTTTAAGGGATTGGGGGGCTTTTTTCTCTTTAGCTGACTCTGCATCAACATGTGGATTTGAATTAAGATTTTAAAAAATACTGGTCTGTGTCACTCTCCTTGTAATGCAGTCAGCTCTCTCCATCAATAAATTGTCTACTGTAGATCACAATATGTGAGCAGAGTTGGGCAGTTGGAAATCCCGCTCATCGTTCACCACAGCATCCTGTTCCCCGCTCATCGTTCACCACAGCATCCTGTTCCCCGCTCATCGTTCACCACAGCATCCTGTTCCCCGCTCATCGTTCACCACAGCATCCTGTTCCCCGCTCAGAGCTCACCACAGCATCCTATTCCCCGCTCATCGTTCACCACAGCATCCTGTTCCCCGCTCATCGTTCACCACAGCATCAGAGCTCAGAGGAAAAAAACCACTGCAGCTGATAGCATGATAGCATGAGAGGTGCTGATGTTGCCATGACAGTCTTAATACAATCAGTTCCTGGAGGTTAGAGTGGTATTTTAAGGGATTGGGGGGCTTTTTTCTCTTTAGCTGACTCTGCATCAACATGTGGATTTGCTCTAAAAAATATTTGTGATCCATTTTTTCTATTTTTATTGGTAACCACACGACACACAAGTCAATAGATTTTAGGCTAGAACAGTCTGAATCAGTCTTGAAGGGTGATGAGGGTGATGGTTTGGAAGTATGTGTACTGGGGCTTGTGTCTCTATAGGTTTCCAGAAAAAGGCTCTTGTGACGGTGAACACAGAACAACCCTGAGTGACTCTGGTAACCTGAACAGGGCCGTAGAGGGGTTACAGAACACTCTAGTGACTCTGGTAACCTGAACAGGGCGGTAGAGAGGTTACAGACCACTCTAGTGACTCAGGTAACCTTAACAGGGCCGTAGAGAGGTTACAGACCACTCTAGTGACTCTGGTAACCTGAACAGGACCAGAGAGCTGTTACTGACCACTCTAGTGACTCTGGTAACCTGAACAGGGCCGTAGAGAGGTTACAGACCACTCTAGTGACTCTGGTAACCTGAAGAGGGCGGTAGAGAGGTTACAGACCACTCTAGTGACTCTGGTAACCTGAACAGGGCTGAACAAGGCCGTAGAGAGGTTACAGACCACTCTAGTGACTCTGGTAACCTGAACAGAGCCGTAGAGAGGTTACAGACAACTCTAGTGACTCTGGTAACCTGAACAGGGCCGTAGAGAGGTTACAGACCACTCTAGTGACTCTGGTAACCTGAACAGGGCCGTAGAGCTGACACAGACCAATCTAGTGACTCTGGTAACCTGAACAGGGCGGTAGAGAGGTTACAGACCACTCTAGTGACTCAGGTAACCTTAACAGGGCCGTAGAGAGGTTACAGACCACTCTAGTGACTCAGGTAACCTTAACAGGGCCGTAGAGAGGTTACAGACCACTCTAGTGACTCTGGTAACCTGAACAGGGCCAGAGACCTGTTACTGACCACTCTAGTGACTCTGGTAACCTGAAGAGGGCGGTAGAGAGGTTACAGACAACTCTAGTGACTCTGGTAACCTGAACAGGGCCGTAGAGAGGTTACAGACCACTCTAGTGACTCTGGTAACCTGAACAGGGCCGTAGAGAGGTTACAGACCACTCTAGTGACTCTGGTAACCTGAACAGGGCCGTAGAGCTGATACAGACCACTCTAGTGACTCTGGTAACCTGAACAGGATGGTAGAGAGGTTACAGACCACTCTAGTGACTCTGGTAACCTGAACAGGGCGGTAGAGAGGTTACAGACCACTCTAGTGACTCTGGTAACCTGAACAGGGCCGTAGAGCTGATACAGACGACTCTAGTGACTCTGTAACCTGAACAGGACCAGAGAGCTGTTACAGACCACTCTAGTGACTCTGGTAACCTGAACAGGGCCAGAGACCTGTTACTGACCACTCTAGTGACTCTGGTAACCTGAACAGGGCCGTAGAGAGGTTACAGACCACTCTAGTGACTCTGGTAACCTGAACAGGGCCTTAGAGAGGTTACAGACCACTCTAGTGACTCTGGTAACCTGAACAGGGCCGTAGAGAGGTTACAGACCACTCTAGTGACTCTGGTAACCTGAACAGGGCCGTATAGAGGTTACAGACCACTCTAGTGACTCTGGTAACCTGAACAGGGCCGTAGAGAGGTTACAGACCACTCTAGTGACTCTGGTAACCTGAACAGGACCAGAGAGCTGTTACAGACCACTCTAGTGACTCTGGTAACCTGAACAGGGCCAGAGAACTGATACAGACCACTCTAGTGACTCTGGTAACCTGAACAGGACCAGAGAGCTGTTACAGACCACTCTAGTCCACTGTAGTGAATCTGGTAACCTGAACAGGGCCAGAGAGCTGATACAGACCACTCTAGTGACTCTGGTACAATGGACGGCGCCAGAGAGCTGTTACAGACCACTCTAGTCCACTGTAGTGACTCTGGTAACCTGAACAGGGCCGTAGAGCTGACACAGACCAATCTAGTGACTCTGGTAACCTGAACAGGGCGGTAGAGAGGTTACAGACCACTCTAGTGACTCAGGTAACCTTAACAGGGCCGTAGAGAGGTTACAGACCACTCTAGTGACTCAGGTAACCTTAACAGGGCCGTAGAGAGGTTACAGACCACTCTAGTGACTCTGGTAACCTGAACAGGGCCAGAGACCTGTTACTGACCACTCTAGTGACTCTGGTAACCTGAAGAGGGCGGTAGAGAGGTTACAGACAACTCTAGTGACTCTGGTAACCTGAACAGGGCCGTAGAGAGGTTACAGACCACTCTAGTGACTCTGGTAACCTGAACAGGGCCGTAGAGAGGTTACAGACCACTCTAGTGACTCTGGTAACCTGAACAGGGCCGTAGAGCTGATACAGACCACTCTAGTGACTCTGGTAACCTGAACAGGATGGTAGAGAGGTTACAGACCACTCTAGTGACTCTGGTAACCTGAACAGGGCGGTAGAGAGGTTACAGACCACTCTAGTGACTCTGGTAACCTGAACAGGGCCGTAGAGCTGATACAGACGACTCTAGTGACTCTGTAACCTGAACAGGACCAGAGAGCTGTTACAGACCACTCTAGTGACTCTGGTAACCTGAACAGGGCCAGAGACCTGTTACTGACCACTCTAGTGACTCTGGTAACCTGAACAGGGCCGTAGAGAGGTTACAGACCACTCTAGTGACTCTGGTAACCTGAACAGGGCCTTAGAGAGGTTACAGACCACTCTAGTGACTCTGGTAACCTGAACAGGGCCGTAGAGAGGTTACAGACCACTCTAGTGACTCTGGTAACCTGAACAGGGCCGTATAGAGGTTACAGACCACTCTAGTGACTCTGGTAACCTGAACAGGGCCGTAGAGAGGTTACAGACCACTCTAGTGACTCTGGTAACCTGAACAGGACCAGAGAGCTGTTACAGACCACTCTAGTGACTCTGGTAACCTGAACAGGGCCAGAGAACTGATACAGACCACTCTAGTGACTCTGGTAACCTGAACAGGACCAGAGAGCTGTTACAGACCACTCTAGTCCACTGTAGTGAATCTGGTAACCTGAACAGGGCCAGAGAGCTGATACAGACCACTCTAGTGACTCTGGTACAATGGACGGCGCCAGAGAGCTGTTACAGACCACTCTAGTCCACTGTAGTGACTCTGGTAACCTGAACAGGGCCAGTTTGCTGATACAGACCACTCTAGTGACTCTGGTACAATGAACGGGGCCAGAGAGCTGTTACAGACCACTCTAGTCCACTGTAGTGACTCTGGTAACCTGAACAGGGCCAGAGAGCTGATACAGACCCCTCTAGTGACTCTGGTACGCTGAACGGGGCCAGAGAGCTGTTACAGACCACTCTAGTCCACTGTAGTGACTCTGGTAACTTGAACAGGGCCAGAGAGCTTTTACAGACCAATCTAGTGACTCGTGTAACTTCAACAGTGCCAGAGTGAGGTTACAGACCATTGAACAAGGCCAAAGAGCATTGCTACACACACACACACACACACACACACACACACACACACACACACACACACACACACACACACAAACACACACACACACATAAACAAACAGACGCATGTACACGTCCCAATTTACACACGTGGCTCATACGGAATCCTAACCTTATGTAATCACCTAATGGGGCCATAATAATGGCTACAATGTTAGGCAAAGTTACAGCACTGACATCACCGACGTCACTCAATGTCACCGATTGGCTAAGGAGAAATATCCAAAGATAGAGGTGTGAACGATGAATTAGAGAAAATAAGAGCGAATCAGAGCGAGAGAAAAGACAGAAGAGTTTTGTCTCTTCCTGCCGGAAGGAATGTGAAGATGTGAAGGTACCAAATGCCCCTCTGTTTCAGAGATGACGATTCTAACTCCTTTTGACCTTTTATGGCACATTTTAAAAACATCTCTGAAGTCTTTTTTTTTTACTAGTTATGTTTTCTGTACTGTAATGACAACAAAATAAATAAAAAATTCTGTAATATTTAAGTTGTGCGTTTACATTTTAAGTAATTTAGCAGACACTCTTGCCTAGAAGCGACGTACATGAGCAATTGGTGTTAAGTGGCTTGCTCAAGGGCACATTGGGGCAGCAGATCGGCCTAGTGGTTAAGAGTGTTGGGCCAGTGACCGTAAGGTCGTTGGTTAGAATTCCTGAGCCCACTATGTGAATAATCTGTCAGTCTGCAGGCTGTACGCAGTCTGAAAGGATATTTTATTGATTTTATTTTAGATTGGATTTGAAAAACATGTTGTCATCCATAATATTTGACTTTAACAACAACTAAAAACCAAAGTAATGAACTATACTGATTGTCTCTCAGATGTCTGTATTAATGTCACCAGACCAGACGTGCGAGTCACAGCTATGTCTTGTACCTGCATTATTTAACCAATAGAGGGCAGCAATGTCCACATTATGTAGTAGTCAACCCATGCAGCCTGATGAAACAAGTTTTCACTAACTGTAGGTAGTACCTAGTAGGTACAGATCTAGGATCAGCTTCCCATCCCACAATCCTAACCTTACACATTAATGATGCTTTAGTTCACCCTTTTCCTAGAAGCTAAGAGAAAAGTACTAGACAGAAATTGTGCTTTAGTAATCAATCAGAGAGTATCAGTACCATATCAATGATCAGGGGTACGAGGTATTTGAGGAAGCGATGTACAGGGTGGCAGGTAGCTTAGTGGGTATGAGCATACGGCCAGTAACCAAAAGGTTGCTGGTTTGAATCCCTGAGCTGACTAAGTGAAAAAAAGATGTGCCCTTGAGCAAGGCAATTAACTCTACTAATTGGTCCTGTAAATTGCTGTGAATAAAAGCATCTGGTAAATAAATGACTAGAATGTAAAGGTAAATGAACTAGAATATAAAGGTAAAGTAACTAGAATATAAAGTGACTAGAATATAAAGGTAAAGTAACTAGAATATAAAGTGACTAGAATATAAAGGTAAAGTAACTAGAATGTAAAGGCAGGGTAAAGTAACTAGGCATGTGAATGGATCTAGTGCTTATGTCTGCTGATGATCTGGTGCTTCTGTCACCAACCAAGGAGGGCCTACAGCAGCATCTAGATCTCCTTCACAGATCCTGACAGACCTGGGCCCTGACAGTAAATCTCAGTAAGACCAAAATAATGGTGTTCCAAAAAAAGGTCCAGTCGCCAGGACCACAAATACAAATTCCATCTAGACACCGTTGCCCTAGAGCACACAAACAACTGTACATACCTTGGCCAAAACATCAGCGCCACAGGTAACTTTCACAAATCTGTGAACTATCTGAGAGACAAAGCCAGAAGGGCCGGCTATGCCATCAAAAGGAACATGAAATGCAACATACCAATTAGGATCTGGATAAAAATACTTGAATTAGTTATGGAACCCATTGTACTTTATGTTCTAGCCGGGTTTGAATCCTGGCAGAGGAAGGCCATCAAAAATTCTGAAATTTCCTTCCCCAACTATAACATTTTTCGCCACGATAGAACTGCCAAAGGGGGTGGAGTTGCACTCTACTACAGAGATAGAACTCTGCAGGCTGTCTTAATGTCCAGGTCTCTGCCCAAACAGTTCAAGCTTCTACTTCTTAGGACTGAGATCCCGCTTAACGGGATCGATATGACAACAGCCAGTGAAAGTGCAAAGCGCCAAATTCAAACAACAGAAATCTCAAAATTAAAATTCTTCAAACATCTTATACAGTTTTAAAGGTAATCTTGTTGGTAATCCCACCACAGTGTCCGATTTCAAATAGGCTTTACAGCGACAGCACCACAAACGATTATGTTAGGTCACTGCCAAGTCACAGAAAAATTCTGCCATTTTTCCAGCCAAAGAGAGGAGTCACAAAAAGCACAAATATAGATAAAATGAATCACTAACCTTTGATGATCTTCATCAAATGACACTCATAGGACTTCATGTTACACAATATTTTGTTCAATAACGTGCATATTTATATCCAAAAATCTGAGTTTACATTGGCGCGTTCTGTTCAGTAGTTCCAAAACATGTGGTGATTTTGCAGAGAGCCACATCAATTCACAGAAATACTCATAATAAACATTGATAACTATTATACATGGAACTTTAGATAAACTTCTCCTTAATGCAACCGCTGTGTCAGATTTCAAAAAAACTTTACGGAAAAGCATACCATGCAATAATCTGAGTACGGCGCTCAGAGAAACAGCCAAAGAAATATCCGCCATGTTGGGTAGTCAACATTAGTCAGAAATAGCATTATAAATATTCACTTACCTTTGATGATCTTCATCAAAATGCACTCCCAAGAATCCCAGTTCCACAATAAATGTTTGTTTTGTTCAATAATGTTGATAATTTATGTTCAAATTCCTTGTTGTTGTTGTTGTTGTTAGCGCATTCAGCCCAGTGATCCAAATTCATGACGCGCGAGCATACGAGCAGACGAATAGTCGAAAAGTTCTGTTACAGACCGTAGAAACATGTCAAACGATGTATAGAATCAACCTTTCGGATGTTTAACATAAATCTTCAATAAATGTTCCAACTGGAGAATTCCTTTGTCTTCAGAAAAGCAATGGAACGGGAGCTAGCTTTCATGTAAATGCGCATGACCAGCTCGTGGCTGCTGGCAGACCTTTGACTAATTCCCCTCTCAATCAGCCACCCTCACAGTAGAAGCATCAAACAAGGTTCTAAAGACTGTTGACATCTAGTGGAATCCTTAAGAAGTGCAAGATGACCAATATCCCACTGTATCTTCAATAGGGGCTGAGTTGAAAAACTACAAGCCTCAGATTTCCCACTTCCTGGTAGGATTTTTTCTCAGGTTTTTGCCTGCCATATGAGTTCTGTTATACTCACAGACATCATTCAAACAGTTTTAGAAACTTCAGAGCGTTTTCTATCAAAATATTCTGATAATATGCATATATTAGCATCTGGGACAGAGTAGCAGGCAGTTTACTCTGGGCACCTTATTCATCCAAGCTGCTCAATACTGCACCAAGTCATAAGAAGTTTTAAAAATCCACCTTTCCAGAAATAAGTCTCTCACTGTTGTCGCTTGTTACAGACCCCCCTCAGCCCCCAGCTGTGCCCTGGACACCATATGTGAATTAATTGCCCCCCATTTATCTTCAGAGTTTGTACTGTTAGGTGACCTAAACTGGGATATGCTTAACACCCCCGCCTTCCTACAATCTAAGATAGATGCCCTCAATCTCACACAAATTATCATGGAACCGACCAGGTACAATCCCAAATCCGTCAACTCGGGCACCCTCATAGATATCATCCTGACCAACCTGCCCTCTAAATACACCTCTGCTGTCTTCAACCAGGATCTCAGTGATCACTGCCTCATTGTTTGCATCCGTAATGGGTCTGTGGTCAAATGACCACCTCTCATCACTGTCAAACGCTCCTTTTAAAACACTTCAGCGGGCAGGCCTTTCTAATCAACCTGGCCTGGGTATCCTGGAAAGATAAAAGTGCTTTCCTCACCATCTTAAATAAGCATGCCCCATTCAAACATTTAGAGCCAGGAACAGATATAGCCCTTGGTTCTCTACAGACTTGACTGCCCTTAACCAACACAAAAACATCCTGTGACGTACTGCATTAGCATCGAATTGCTCCCGTGATATGCAACTTTTCAGGGAAGTTTGGAACCAATATACACAGGCAGTTAGGTAAGCAAAGGCTAGCTTTTCAAACAGAAATTTGCATCCTGTAGCACAAACCCCAAAAAGTTCTGGGACACTGTAAAGTCCATGGAGAATAAGAGCACCTCCTCCCAGCTGCCCACTGCACTGAGGCTAGGAAACACTGTCACCACCAATAAATCTAAGATAATCGAGAATTTCAACAAGCATTTTTCTATGGCTGGCCATGCTTTCCACCTGGCTACCCCTACCCCGGTCTACAGCCCTGCACCCCCCACAGCAACTTGCTCAAGCCTCCCCATTTCTCCTTCACTCAAATCCAGACAGCTGATTTTCTGAAAGAGCTACAAAATATGGACCCCTACAAATGAGCTGAGCTAGACAATCTGGACCCCCTCTTTCTAAAATTGTCCGGCGCAATTGTTGCAACCCCTATTACTAGCCTGTTCAACCTCTCTTTCGTATCGTCTGGGATCCGCAAAGATTGGAAACCTGCCGCGGTCATCCCCCTCTTCAAAGGGAGAGACACTCTAGACCCAAACTGCTACAGACCTATATCCATCCTACCCTGTCTTTCTAAGGTCTTCGAAAGCCAAGTTAACAAACAGCACCGACCATTTTGAATCCCACCGTACAGTCTCCACTATGCAATCTGGTTTCAGAGCTGCTCATGGGTGCACCTCAGCCACGCTCAAGGTTCTAAATGACATCATAACCGCCAGGCTCTTTGGCCCTAAACAGAGAGAACACACTGGCAGAATACCTGACCACTGTGACTGACCCGAAACAGAGAGAACACACTGGCAGAATACCTGACCACTATGACTGACCCTAAACAGAGAGAACACACAGGCAGAATACCTGACCACTGTGACTGACCCTAAACAGAGAGTACACACTGGCAGAATACCTGACCACTGTGACTGACCCTACACACAGAGAACACACTGGCAGAATACCTGACCACTGTGACTGACCCTAAACAGAGAGTACACACTGGCAGAATACCTGCCCACTGTGACTGACCCTAAACAGAGAGAACACACTGGCAGAATACCTGACCACTGTGACTGACCCAAAATGAAGGAAATCTTTGACTATGTACAGACTCAGTGAGCATAGCCTTGCTATTGAGAAAGGCCGCCGTAGGCAGACATGGCTCTCAAGAGAAGACAGGCTATGTGCTCACTGCCCACAAAATGAGGTGGAAACTGAGCTGCACTTCCTAACCTGCCAAATGTATGATCATATTAGAGACACATATTTCCCTCAGATTACACAGATCCACAAAGAAGTTGAAAAAAAACAAATCCAATTTTGATAAACTCCCATATCTACTGGGTGACATTCCACAGTGTGACATCACAGCAGCAAGACTTGTGACCTGTTGCCACGAGAAAAGGGCAACCAGTGAAGAACAAACACCATTGTAAATACAACCCATATTTATGTTTATTTATTTTCCCTTTTGTACTTTAACCATTTTCACATCGTTACAACACTGTACATATATAATATGACATTTGAAATGTGTCTATTCCTTTGAAACTTGAGTGTAATGTTTACTGTTATTTTTTTATTGTTTATTTCACTTTTGTTTATTATCTATTTCACTTTGCTTTGACAATGTTAACACATGTTTCCCATGACAATGGAGTCCTTTGAACTGAATTGAATTGCTGCTGCTGGATCTCAAGTCAATGGGGAAACATGCTTACATTGCCAAATGAAGAGAAATTAACAGGAAACATTGCACTCACAAACGTCTGAAAAGAATAGAGACATTTCAAATGTTATATAAGTTGCTATGTACAGTGTTGTAACAATCTGCAAGTAGTTGAAGTATGAAAGGGAGAATAAATAAGCAAATCAATTCTCGGTTGTATTTACAATGTTGCTTGTTCTCCACTGGTTGCCCTTTTCGCATGGCAACGGACCACACATCTTAATGCTGTGAATGCACACTGTAGAATTTCACCCAACAGATATGGGAGATCTGTCTCATGGGGTCACATATTCTGCCTCTCGTGGGGTCACGTGACCTGTCTCCAAAGGGGTCACGTGACCTGTCTCGAAAGGGGTCACGTGACCTGTCTCCAGCCGGGTCACGTGACCTGTCTCAAGAGGGGTCACGTGACCTGTCTCCAGTGGGGTCACGTGATCTGTCTCTGTCTCTAGTGAGGTCTAGTTGATCTGTCTCTAGTGGGGTCATGTGATCTTTCTCTAGCGGGGTCACGTGATCTGTCTCTAGCGGGGTCACATGATCTGTCTCTAGCAGGGTCATTTGATCTGTCTCTAGTGGGGTCATGTGATCTGTCTCTAGCGGGGTCATGTGATCTGTATCTAGCGGGGTCATCTCTAGTGGGGTCATGTGATCTGTCTCTAGTGGGGTCATGTGATCTGTCTCTAGTGAGGTCATGTGATCTGTCTCTAGTGGGGTCATGTGCTCTGTCTCTAGCGGGGTAATGTGATCTGTCCCTAGCGGGGTCATGTGATCTGTCTCTAGCGGGGGTCATGTGATCTGTCTCTAGCGGGGTCATGTGATCTGTCTCTAGCAGGGTCATGTGATCTGTCTCTAGTGGGGTCTAGTTGATCTGTATCTAGTGGGGTCATGTGATCTTTCTTTAGCGGGGTCACGTGATCTGTCTCTAGCAGGGTCATGTGATCTGTCTCTAGTGGGGTCATGTGATCTGTCTCTAGTGGGGTCATGTGATCTGTCTCTAGTGAGGTCATGTGATCTGTCTCTAGTGGGGTCATGTGCTCTGTCTCTAGCGAGGTCACGTGATCTGTCCCTAGTGGGGTCATGTGATCTTTCTCTAGCTGGGTCATGTGATCTGTCTCTAGTGGGGTCATGTGATCTGTCTCTAGTGAGGTCATGTGATCTGTCTCTAGTGGGGTCATCTGCTCTGTCTCTAGCGGGGTCACGTGATCTGTCCCTAGTGGGGTCATGTGATCTGTATCTAGCGGGCTCACGTGATCTGTCTCTAGCGGGGTCATGTGATCTGTCTCTAGTGGGGTCATGTGATCTGTCTCTAGTGAGATCATGTGATCTGTCTCTAGTGAGGTCATGTGATCTGTCTCTAGTGGGGTAATGTGATCTGTTTCTAGTGGGGTCATGTGATCTATCTTTAGCGGGGTCATGTGATCTGTCTCTAGCGGGGTCATGTGATCTGTCTCTAGTGAGGTCATGTGATCTGTCTCTAGTGGGGTCATGTGATCTATCTTTAGCGGGGTCATGTGATCTATCTTTAGCGGGGTCATGTGATCTGTCTCTAGTGGGGTCATGTGTTCTGTCTCTAGCGGGGTCATGTGATCTGTCTCTAGCGGGGTCATGTGATCTGTCTCTAGTGGGGTCATGTGCTCTGTCTCTAGTGGGGTCATGTAATTTGTCTCTAGTGAGGTCTAGTTGATCTGTCTCTAGTGGGGTCATGTGATCTGTCTCTAGCGGGGTCACGTGATCTGTCTCTAGTGGGGTCATGTAATTTGTCTCTAGTGAGGTCTAGTTGATCTGTCTTTAGTGGGGTCATGTGATCTGTCTCTAGCAGGGTCATGTGATCTGTCTCTAGTGGGGTCATAAGATCTGTCTCTAGCGGGGTCATGTGATCTGTCTCTAGCGCGGTCATCTCTAGTGGGGTCATGTGATCTGTCTCTAGCGGGGTCATGTGATCTCTCTAGTGAGGTCATGTGATCTGTCTCTAGTGGGGTCATGTGATCTGTCTCTAGTGGGGTCATGTGCTCTGTCTCTAGCGGGGTAATGTGATCTGTCCCTAGCGGGGTCATGTGATCTGTCCCTAGCGGGGTCTCATGATCTGTCTCTAGCAGGGTCATGTGATCTGTCTCTAGCGCGGTCATCTCAAGTGGGGTCATGTGATCTGTCTCTAGTGAGGTCATGTGATCTGTCTCTAACGGGGTCATGTGATCTGTCTCTAGTGGGGTCTAGTTGATCTGTATCTAGTGGGGTCATGTGATCTTTCTTTAGCGGGGTCACGTGATCTGTCTCTAGCAGGGTCATGTGATCTGTCTCTAGTGGGGTCATGTGATCTGTCTCTAGTGGGGTCATGTGATCTGTCTCTAGTGAGGTCATGTGATCTGTCTCTAGTGGGGTCATGTGCTCTGTCTCTAGCGAGGTCACGTGATCTGTCCCTAGTGGGGTCATGTGATCTTTCTCTAGCTGGGTCATGTGATCTGTCTCTAGTGGGGTCATGTGATCTGTCTCTAGTGAGGTCATGTGATCTGTCTCTAGTGGGGTCATCTGCTCTGTCTCTAGCGGGGTCACGTGATCTGTCCCTAGTGGGGTCATGTGATCTGTATCTAGCGGGCTCACGTGATCTGTCTCTAGCGGGGTCATGTGATCTGTCTCTAGTGGGGTCATGTGATCTGTCTCTAGTGAGATCATGTGATCTGTCTCTAGTGAGGTCATGTGATCTGTCTCTAGTGGGGTAATGTGATCTGTTTCTAGTGGGGTCATGTGATCTATCTTTAGCGGGGTCATGTGATCTGTCTCTAGCGGGGTCATGTGATCTGTCTCTAGTGAGGTCATGTGATCTGTCTCTAGTGGGGTCATGTGATCTATCTTTAGCGGGGTCATGTGATCTATCTTTAGCGGGGTCATGTGATCTGTCTCTAGTGGGGTCATGTGTTCTGTCTCTAGCGGGGTCATGTGATCTGTCTCTAGCGGGGTCATGTGATCTGTCTCTAGTGGGGTCATGTGCTCTGTCTCTAGTGGGGTCATGTAATTTGTCTCTAGTGAGGTCTAGTTGATCTGTCTCTAGTGGGGTCATGTGATCTGTCTCTAGCGGGGTCACGTGATCTGTCTCTAGTGGGGTCATGTAATTTGTCTCTAGTGAGGTCTAGTTGATCTGTCTTTAGTGGGGTCATGTGATCTGTCTCTAGCAGGGTCATGTGATCTGTCTCTAGTGGGGTCATAAGATCTGTCTCTAGCGGGGTCATGTGATCTGTCTCTAGCGCGGTCATCTCTAGTGGGGTCATGTGATCTGTCTCTAGCGGGGTCATGTGATCTCTCTAGTGAGGTCATGTGATCTGTCTCTAGTGGGGTCATGTGATCTGTCTCTAGTGGGGTCATGTGCTCTGTCTCTAGCGGGGTAATGTGATCTGTCCCTAGCGGGGTCATGTGATCTGTCCCTAGCGGGGTCTCATGATCTGTCTCTAGCAGGGTCATGTGATCTGTCTCTAGCGCGGTCATCTCAAGTGGGGTCATGTGATCTGTCTCTAGTGAGGTCATGTGATCTGTCTCTAACGGGGTCATGTGATCTGTCTGTAGTGAGGTCTTGTGATCTGTCTCTAGCGGGGTCATGTGATCTGTCTCTAGTGGGGTAATGTGATCTGTCCCTAGCGGGGTCATGTGATCTGTCTCTAGTGGGGTCATGTGATCTTTCTCTAGCGGGGTCACGTGATCTGTCTCTAGCAGGGTCATGTGATCTGTCTCTAGTGGGGTCATGTGATCTGTCTCTAGTGGGGTCATGTGATCTGTCTCTAGTGAGGTCATGTGATCTGTCTCTAGTGGGGTCATGTGCTCTGTCTCTAGCGAGGTCACGTGATCTGTCCCTAGTGGGGTCATGTGATCTTTCTCTAGCGGGGTCATGTGATCTGTCTCTAGTGGGGTCATGTGATCTGTCTCTAGTGAGGTCATGTGATCTGTCTCTAGCGGGGTCACATGATCTGTCTCTAGCAGGGTCATGTGATCTGTCTCTAGTGGGGTCATGTAATTTGTCTCTAGTGAGGTCTAGTTGATCTGTCTCTAGTGGGGTCATGTGATCTGTCTCTAGCGGGGTCACATGATCTGTCTCTAGCAGGGTCATGTGATCTGTCTCTAGTGGGGTCATAAGATCTGTCTCTAGCGGGGTCATGTGATCTGTCTCTAGCGCCGTCATCTCTAGTGGGGTCATGTGATCTCTCTAGTGAGGTCATGTGATCTGTCTCTAGTGGGGTCATGTGATCTGTCTCTAGTGGGGTCATGTGCTCTGTCTCTAGCGGGGTCATGTGATCTGTCTCTAGCGGGGTCATGTGATCTGTTTCTAGCGGGGTCATGTGATCTGTCTCTAGCAGGGTCATGTGATCTGTCTCTAGTGGGGTCATGTGATCTGTCTCTAGTGGGGTCATGTGATCTTTCTCTAGCGGGGTCATGTGATCTGTCTCTAGCAGGGTCATGTGATCTGTCTCTAGCGGGGTCATGTGATCTGTCTCTAGCGCGGTCATCTCTAGTGAGGTCATGTGATCTCTCTAGTGAGGTCATGTGATCTGTCTCTAGTGGGGTCATGTGATCTGTCTCTAGTGAGGTCATGTGATCTGTCTCTAGTGGGGTCATGTGCTCTGTCTCTAGCGGGGTAATGTGATCTGTCCCTAGCGGGGTCATGTGATCTGTCTCCAGCCGGGTCATGTGATCTGTCTCTAGCGGGGTCATGTGATCTGTCTCTAGCAGGGTCATGTGATCTGTCTCTAGCAGGGTCATGTGATCTGTCTCTAGTGGGGTCATGTGATCTGTCTCTAGTGGGGTCATGTGATCTGTCTCTAGTGAGGTCATGTGATCTGTCTCTAGTGGGGTCAAGTGCTCTGTCTCTAGCGGGGTCACGTGATCTGTCCCTAGTGGGGTCATGTGATCTTTCTCTAGCGGGGTCACGTGATCTGTCTCTACCAGGGTCATGTGATCTGTCTCTAGTGGGGTCATGTGATCTGTTTCTAGTGGGGTCATGTGATCTGTCTCTAGTGAGGTCATGTGATCTGTCTCAAGTGGGGTCATGTGCTCTGTCTTTAGCGGGGTCACGTGATCTGTCCCTAGTGGGGTCATGTGATCTGTCTCTAGCGGGGTCATGTGATCTGTCTCTAGTGGGGTCATGTGATCTGTCTCTAGTGAGGTCATGTGATCTGTCTCTAGTGAGGTCATGTGATCTGTCTCTAGTGGGGTCATGTGATCTGTCTCTAGTGGGGTCATGTGATCTGTCTCTAGTGCTGTCATGTGATCTGTCTCTAATGAGGTCATACATAACTGGTCTTATTGTTTCATGTAGTGAAAGGAAGCAGGCTGTTGCTGCGTGCGTGCGTGCGTGCGTGCGTGCGTGTGCGTGTGCGTGTGCGTTTGTGTTTCTGTGTGTGTGTGTGTGTGTGTGTGTGTGTGTGTGTGTGTGTGTGTGTGTGTGTGTATGTGTGTGTGTAGAACGCTGCATCTTGTTCTCATTATGTTGCCTTGCTCTGTGTGTGACAGCATAACTTTCAGATTCAAAGTCCCTCCAGAAAGAAACAGCTGGAAACGTTCACCATGACTAAAGAAAGAGGGAGTAAGCCCAAATGTGTGTGTGTGTGTGTGTGTGTGTGTGTGTGTGTGTGTGTGTGTGTGTGTGTGTGTGAGTGTGTGTGTGTGTGAGTGTGTGTGTGTGTGTGTGTGTGAGTGTGTGTGTGTGTAATGACATCATGTAGCACTGAACCTTTTCCATTAAAATAATAGTAGTAGGACACAAGGAAATAGGAGACTGCTCCCCAGCACCACAATAGACAGGAGACAAGGAAATAGGAGACAAGGAAATAGGAGACTGCTCCCCAGCACCACAATAGACAGGAGACAAGGAAATAGGAGACAAGGAAATAGGAGACTGCTCCCCAGCACCACAATAGACAGGAGACAAGGAAATAGGAGACAAGGAAATAGGAGACTGCTCCCCAGCACCACAATAGACAGGAGACAAGGAAATAGGAGACAAGGAAATAGGAGACTGCTCCCCAGCACCACAATAGACAGGAGACAAGGAAATAGGAGACAAGGAAATAGGAGACTGCTCCCCAGCACCACAATAGACAGGAGACAAGGAAATAGGAGACAAGGAAATAGGAGACTGCTCCCCAGCACCACAATAGACAGGAGACAAGGAAATAGGAGACAAGGAAATAGGAGACTCCTCCCCAGCACCACAATAGACAGTAGACAAGGAAATGGGAGACTGCTCCCCAGCACCCCAATAGACAGTAGACAAGGAAATAGGAGACTCCTCCCCAGCACCCCAGGAGACAAGGAAATAGGAGACTCCTCCCCTGCACCTCAGTAGACAGTGGAAGGCGATAGTAGGGTTGTTGCAGGGAGAACCAGGGAAGGACCAGGGGAGAACCAGGGAAGGACCAGGGAGAACCAGGGAAGGACCAGGGGAGAACCAGGGAAGGACCTGGGGAGATCAGAGGTCCATACAACAACACTCTCCGTTCAAACACTCCCTGACCCCTGACCCCTGACATCCCTAATAGAACAAATTGAGTGATGTCAACTATTTCTCTCGTCTATTCTGTTTCGCCACGCACGTCCATGAGTCCAGCTGGATCAAAACAGTAATGATTGAATACAGGATCCCTGGTTAAATAGATTGGTTCCCATTTTCATTACCACATTTAGCAAGGAGGAGTCTGCCCTGTCCAGTCACAGTCTCTCTGGGGTGAAACGGCTAGGAGGAGTCTGCCCTGTCCAGTCACAGTCTCTCTGGGGTGAAACGGCTAGGAGGCAGCAGGCATGGATCTGTCTTTACTCTATAGTCTGAAGTTGATGAAGACACCAGATTGGGGAAATAGAGACGATGCTGTTAAAACTAAATTGGTCTCCCAGCTGCTGTCTGGCCGTGTCTGGGTCTCAAATACCAAAATACCAGGATTCAGCACTTCTGACCAACCAGCCAAGATGCAAGACTCACCCTCGTCTCACCCAGTCAGTCTATGACCCGATGGCTTGATACACAGAGACAGTCAGTCTATCACCTGGTTGATATACAGAGACAGACAGTCTATGACCTGATTGATACTCAGAGACAGTCAGTCTATAACCTGGTTGATACTCAGAGACAGTCAGTCTATAACCTGGTTGATACTCAGAGACAGTCAGTCTATGACCTGGTTGATACACAGAGACAGTCAGTCTATGACCTGGTTGATACACAGAGACAGACAGTCTATGACCTGGTTGATACTCAGAGACAGTCAGTCTATAACCTGGTTGATACTCAGAGACAGTCAGTCTATGACCTGGTTGATACTCAGAGACAGACAGTCTGATGGCTTGATACAGAGACAGACAGTCTATGACCTGGTAGATACTCAGAGACAGACAGTCTGATGGCTTGATACAGAGACAGACAGTCTATGACCTGGTTGATACACAGAGACAGTCAGTCTATGACCTGATTGATACTCAGAGACAGTCAGTCTATGACCTGGTTGATACACAGAGACAGTCAGTCTATAACCTGGTTGATACAGAGACAGACAGTCTGATGGCTTTATACAGAGACAGTCAGTCTGATGGCTTTATACAGAGACAGTCAGTCTATGACCTGGTTGATACAGAGACAGTCAGTCTATGACCTGGTTGATACTCAGAGACAGTCAGTCTATAACCTGGTTGATACTCAGAGACAGTCAGTCTATGACCTGGTTGATACACAGAGACAGTCAGTCTATGACCTGGTTGATACAGAGACAGTCAGTCTATAACCTGGTTGATACTCAGAGACAGTCAGTCTATGACCTGGTTGATACTCAGAGACAGTCAGTCTATAACCAGAGACAGACAGTCTGATGGCTTGATACAGAGACAGACAGTCTATGACCTGGTAGATACTCAGAGACAGACAGTCTGATGGCTTGATACAGAGACAGACAGTCTATGACCTGGTTGATACACAGAGACAGTCAGTCTATGACCTGATTGATACTCAGAGACAGTCAGTCTATGACCTGGTTGATACACAGAGACAGTCAGTCTATAACCTGGTTGATACAGAGACAGACAGTCTGATGGCTTTATACAGAGACAGTCAGTCTGATGGCTTTATACAGAGACAGTCAGTCTATGACCTGGTTGATACAGAGACAGTCAGTCTATGACCTGGTTGATACTCAGAGACAGTCAGTCTATGACCTGGTTGATACTCAGAGACAGTCAGTCCTTCTCCTGAACCTCCAGACTCCTTGTCTATGTCCCAAATGGAACCCTAAAAGTAGTGCACTATATATAGGGAATAGGGTTCTACAGGACCCTGGTCTAAAGTAGTGCACTATATATAGGGAATAGGGTTCTATAGGGCCCTGCTCTAAAGTAGTGCACTATATATAGGGAATAGGGCCCTATAGAACCCTATTCCCTATATATAGTGCACTACTTTATACCAGGGCCCTATAGAACCCTATACTGGCTCGTCCACAAGGCCCTGACCTGACCAGACTGACTGGCTCGTCCTCACGGCCCTGACCTGGACAGACTGACTGGCTCGTCCACACGGCCCTGACCTGACCAGACTGACTGGCTCGTCCACACGGCCCTGACCTGACCAGACTGACTGGCTCGTCCACACGGCCCTGACCTGACCAGACTGACTGGCTCGTCCACACGGCCCTGACCTGGACAGACTGACTGGCTCGTCCACACGGCCCTGACCTGACCAGACTGACTGGCTCGTCCTCACGGCCCTGACCTGGACAGACTGACTGGCTCGTCCACACGGCCCTGACCTGACCAGACTGACTGGCTCGTCCACACGGCCCTGACCTGACCAGACTGACTGGCTCGTCCACACGGCCCTGACCTGACCAGACTGACTGGCTCGTCCACACGGCCCTGACCTGACCAGACTGACTGGCTCGTCCACACGGCCCTGACCTGGCCAGACTGACTGGCTCGTCCACAAGGCAGACCAGACTGGTCACTGGATTGTAACAGTCGGCCTGCTAGAGGCACTGATACCCAAGGTCGCAGACTTATTTCCCTCAGGGATCACATGACCACAAAAAGATGACCACTGCCTCCCTAACACTACCACCACCTTCTATGCCTTTTGTCTAGATACTGCTGTCCATAGACACAGGGCGAGGCGAGCAGTAGACACCTCTGTTACACTGATCCTCAACACAAGGGTGTAGACTTAGCCCACTCCTGTACTCCCCATACCCCCAATAACTACGTGGCCTTGCACATCTCCAATGCAATCATCACGTTTGCAGACGACACAACAGTGGTAGGTCTGATTACCAACAACGCCTACAGGGAGGAGGTGAGAGACCTGGCCATGTGGTGCCAGTACTGGTGGGAAAAGAACACCATCGTCCTACTTGAGTAAAGGTAAAGATACCTTTAATAGAAAACGACTCAAGTAAAAGTGAAATTCACACAATAAAATACTCTCTCCTTTGACTCTCTGCAGTCCTCTCTCTCATTTGACTCTCTGCAGTCCTCTCGCCTTTGACTCTCTGCAGTCCTCTCTCTCCTTTGACTCTCTGCAGTCCTCTCGCCTTTGACTCTCTGCAGTCCTCTCTCTCATTTGACTCTCTGCAGTCCTCTCTCTCCTTTGACTCTCTGCAGTCCTCTCTCTCATTTGACTCTCTGCAGTCCTCTCTCTCCTTTGACTCTCTGCAGTCCTCTCTCTCCTTTGACTCTCTGCAGTCCTCTCTCTCATTTGACTCTCTGCAGCCCTCTCTCCTTTGACTCTCTGCAGTCCTCTCTCTCCTTTGACTCTCTGCAGTCCTCTCTCTCCTTTGACTCTCTGCAGTCCTCTCTCTCATTTGACTCTCTGCAGTCCTCTCTCTCCTTTGACTCTCTGCAGTCCTCTCGCCTTTGACTCTCTGCAGTCCTCTCTCTCATTTGACTCTCTGCAGTCCTCTCTCTCCTCTGACTCTGCTATCCCTCTCTCTCCTTTGACTCTCTGCATCCCTCTCTCCTTTGACTCTGCTATCCCTCTCTCTCCTTTGACTCTCTGCAGTCCTCTATCTCCTTTGACTCTCTGCAGTCCTCTCTCTCATTTGACTCTCTGCAGTCCTCTCTCTCCTTTGACTCTGCTATCCCTCTCTCTCCTTTGACTCTCTGCAGTCCTCTCTCTCCTTTGACTCTCTGCATCCCTCTCTCCTTTGACTCTCTGCATCCCTCTCTCCTTTGACTCTCTGCAGTCCTCTCGCCTTTGACCCTCTGCAGTCCTCTCTCTTTTGACTCTCTGCAGTCCTCTCTCCTTTGACTCTCTGCAGTCCTCTCTCTCCTTTGACTCTCTGCAGTCCTCTCTCTCCTTTGTCTCTCTGCAGCCCTCTCTCCTTTGACTCTCTGCATCCCTCCCTCTCCTTTGACTCTCTGCAGCCCGCTCTCCTTTGACTCTCTGCAGTCCTCTCTCCTTTGACTCTCTGCAGCCCTCTCTCTCCTTTGACTCTCTGCTGTCCTCTCTCTCCTTTGACTCTCTGCAGCCCTCTCTCCTTTGACTCTCTGCAGCCCTCTCTCCTTTGACTCTCTGCAGCCCTCTCTCTCCTTTGACTCTCTGCAGCCCTCTCTCCTTTGACTCTCTGCAGCCCTCTCTCCTTTGACTCTCTGCAGTCCTCTCTCTCCTTTGACTCTCTGCAGCCCTCTCTCCTTTGACTCTCTGCAGTCCTCTCTCTCCTTTGACTCTCTGCAGTCCTCTCTCTCCTTTGACTCTCTGCATCCCTCTCTCCTTTGACTCTGCTATCCCTCTCTCTCCTTTGACTCTATGCAGTCCTCTATCTCCTTTGACTCTCTGCAGTCCTCTCTCTCATTTGACTCTCTGCAGTCCTCTCTCTCCTTTGACTCTGCTATCCCTCTCTCTCCTTTGACTCTCTGCAGTCCTCTCTCTCCTTTGACTCTCTGCATCCCTCTCTCCTTTGACTCTCTGCATCCCTCTCTCCTTTGACTCTCTGCAGTCCTCTCGCCTTTGACCCTCTGCAGTCCTCTCTCTTTTGACTCTCTGCAGTCCTCTCTCCTTTGACTCTCTGCAGTCCTCTCTCTCCTTTGACTCTCTGCAGTCCTCTCTCTCCTTTGTCTCTCTGCAGCCCTCTCTCCTTTGACTCTCTGCATCCCTCTCTCTCCTTTGACTCTCTGCAGCCCTCTCTCCTTTGACTCTCTGCAGTCCTCTCTCCTTTGACTCTCTGCAGCCCTCTCTCTCCTTTGACTCTCTGCTGTCCTCTCTCTCCTTTGACTCTCTGCAGCCCTCTCTCCTTTGACTCTCTGCAGCCCTCTCTCTCCTTTGACTCTCTGCAGCCCTCTCTCTCCTTTGACTCTCTGCAGCCCTCTCTCCTTTGACTCTCTGCAGCCCTCTCTCCTTTGACTCTCTGCAGTCCTCTCTCTCCTTTGACTCTCTGCAGCCCTCTCTCCTTTGACTCTCTGCAGTCCTCTCTCTCCTTTGACTCTCTGCAGTCCTCTCTCTCCTTTGACTCTCTGCAGCCCTCTCTCCTTTGACTCTCTGCAGTCCTCTCTCTCCTTTGACTCTCTGCAGTCCTCTCTCCTTTGACTCTCTGCAGTCCTCTCTCATTTGACTCTCTGCAGCCCTCTCTCCTTTGACTCTCTGCAGCCCTCTCTCCTTTGACTCTCTGCATCCCTCTCTCCTTTGACTCTCTGCAGTCCTCTCTCTCCTTTGACTCTCTGCAGCCCTCTCTCCTTTGACTCTCTGCATCCCTCTCTCTCCTTTGACTCTCTGCAGTCCTCTCTCATTTGACTCTCTGCATCTCTCTCTCTCCTTTGACTCTCTGCAGCCCTCTCTCTTTTGACTCTCTGCAGCCCTCTCTCCTTTGACTCTCTGCAGTCCTCTCTCCTTTGACTCTCTGCAGCCCTCTCTCCTTTGACTCTCTGCATCCCTCTCTCCTTTGACTCTCTGCAGTCCTCTTTCTCCTTTGACTCTCTGTATCCCTCTCTCTCCTTTGACTCTCTGCAGCCCTCTCTCATTTGACTCTCTGCAGCCTTCTCTCCTTTGACTCTCTGCAGCCCTCTCTCTCCTTTGACTCTGCAGTCCTCTCTCTCTGACTCTCTGCAGCCCTCTCTCTCCTTTGTCTCTCTGCAGCCCTCTCTCATTTGACTCTCTGCATCCTTCTCTCTCCTTTGACTCTCTGCAGCCCTCTCTCCTTTGACTCTCTGCAGTCCTCTCTCCTTTGACTCTCTGCATCCCTCTCTCCTTTGACTCTCTGCAGTCCTCTCTCTCCTTTGACTTTCTGCATCCCTCTCTCTCCTTTGACTCTCTGCAGCCCTCTCTCCTTTGACTATCTGCAGTCCTCTCTCTCCTTTGACTCTCTGCAGCCCTCTCTCATTTGACTCTCTGCAGCCCTATCTCCTTTGACTCTGTGCATCCCTCTCTCTCCTTTGACTCTCTGCAGCCCTCTCTCTCCTTTGACTCTCTGCAGCCCTCTCTCTCCTTTGACTCTCTGCATCCCTCTCTCCTTTGACTCTCTGCAGTCCTCTCTCTCCTTTGACTCTCTGCAGCCCTCTCTCATTTGACTCTCTGCAACCCTCTCTCCTTTGACTCTGCATCCCTCTCTCCTTTGACTCTCTGCAGTCCTCTCTCTCCTTTGACTCTCTGTATCCCTCTCTCTCCTTTGACTCTCTGCAGCCCTCTCTCCTTTGACTCTCTGCAGCCTTTTCTCCTTTGACTCTCTGCAGCCCTCTCTCTCCTTTGACTCTCTGCAGTCCTCTCTCTCCTTTGACTCTCTGCAGCCCTCTCTCTCCTTTGTCTCTCTGCAGCCCTCTCTCATTTGTCTCTCTGCAGCCCTCTCTCCTTTGCTCCAGAGAGAGACATACCAGATCTGCTGTCAACTTCTCATCTGAGAGCCTCTCTGTAGTTATGTTAACTTCTGCTTGTATCTGTGAGAGGGGCAGTAGCCTCAGCAACGCTGAAGGTCTCTGGGATTTATTTCCTTTACAGTATGTTGTCCAGTTGTTGGCCTGAGCTGCCTAGTTTCAGTAACACCTTGGTTTAACTGACATTGTTATTGCCTCTTTCTGAACAGACAACATCTTCCCTCTGCGACGCCCCTCTGGGACCGACGCCCCTCTGGGACCGACGCCCCTCTGGGACCGACGCCCCTCTGGGACACTTTATCATCTGTTCAGAGTAAAAGAAGAAGAGCGAGTACACACACACACACACAGAGACACACACATACACACAGAGACACACACACACACACACACAGAGACACACACACACACACACAAACACACACACACACACACACACACACACACACACACACACACACACACACACACACAAACACGTAGACACACGTGCACACAGACATCTGTACTTCTGGAGAGCTCCTCTTCCTTCCAGGCGTAACGTTGGGTCAGCCCTGCCCACACAAAGAGAGCACCTCCCCTCTGGGACCAACAGTACAGGTTATCATCTCATTTAAGTGGAATAATAACATACTTAAAAAAATATAAATGTTTTTGTTTGTTTTTTTAAGCGTATTGAAAGTGTTATGTAGAGAGGCTGTGTGGAATGTGACATCATGACATCAGAGATTAAACACTGAGCCCTGACTAAACTCAAGAGAGAGAGAGAGAGAGTGGATTTAAGTAAAATTATGTTTCAACTATTTTAAGAGCCCCTCGTTTAAGGGCTCTGCCAGACATTTGTGGTGGTGTAAATCTATGCGCTTGGATGGAGACTAGTTGGCGGACTAGTGTGCAGGTAGTCTCCTTCCACAGCCGATGTGGAGCGCGATAAGTCTGGCAAGTACCTGGTATATATTTTTGGGTACTTTAAAAAAAACTTTCAACATTTTTAAATTTCAAAAAAACTTTTACTCGTATCTCTCCTCAAATTCAGTGATATATGTGTCGGAGGAAACAGCGTCCAGCTGGCGACCGAAGTTAGCGTGTAGGCGTCCAGCCCGCCACAAGGAGTCGCTAGAGCGCAATGGGACAAGGAAATCCCAGCCGGCCAAACTCTCCCCTAACCCAGACGACGCTGGGCCAATTGTGCGCCGCCTCATGGGTCTCCCGGTCACGGCCGGCTGTGACACAGCCTGGGATCGAACCCGGGTCTTTCTACAGATTCCCTCAGCATTACCAGGTCCCCCTCCTCCCTCAGCCTCAGCATTACCAGGTCCCCCTCCTCATTCTAAGAAACACAATGAGAACATAGATAGGAGTAAGTTATCATTGTCTTGTGGTAGAATGAGCACTTAATAAATGACCTCCAATTCTGCTCAGTCTCAGCCAGTCCAGCACGTTTTGCTCATATGCAGTGATCACGAGGCCACAGGGAGGGGAGTTGAGGGAAGGAGAGAGGAGGCTCTCTTCTTCCCTCAGTTTTCAGACTCAAACCAGATGGCCATCGTCAGCCTGGGGAGAGAAAGAGAGTCATCGTCCCTGTGGAAACTTCACAGCCCCAATTCATTCATTAGTTGCTGTAGCAAAACGGTTTACAACAGATTCCGTTTACTCTGAAAACTCTGTAATGTGACTAAAAAAAACCTCTTGAGTTCCATTTTGTTCTTAAATGGAAGTCGTATGCGTCTCTCTGCTGCCCTGCTTCAAAATATTCCGTTTAACTAAAAGTAACTTAATTAACTACTCTTACGTCACGTTGCAGAGCGTCTAGAGTAAACGGTTTCCATAAAAAAAAACTGAAACGATTAGGCAATATCAACACCAACGTGACAACGAGCAGAGGAGTTGGCGAGCGAGCACGAAACAGATCTGAGACCAGAGTAGATAATCATCATCATCATGGGCTGTGAGGTAAGTGAGAAGAACAGGACAATGAAATTAGTCTCTAAGGCTACGTTTACACAGGCAGCCCAATTCAGATTTTTTTTTAAATACATGAATTGCTGTTTTGACCATTCACATCAGCTCTGAAAAATATATCTGATGTGTAAAGCTCTGATATGACTGGTCAAAATACCATTTAGTTGGGAAAAAGATCAGAATTGGACTGCCTGTGTAAATGCAGCCATAAAGCCTAAATGTCATTGTCCTGTTTCTTCTCACTCACAGAGAGAGACTCTTCAAAGAGATCCCAATCACAACTGTCCTCATCCATGGTCCAAGATCTGTTTATGCCGACCCTGACCGACCGGCATGACAATAACTTAAGGTTACTTGCGTAACCCCGGTTCTCTGATACTACGAGAGAGAGTATCTCAAGTCAAATAAAATACAATTTTACAA
>NC_143043.1:53854946-53917446 GCF_057628025.1 Oncorhynchus mykiss | reverse complement strand
TCTTCCCCCTCATCATCCCTACGATTGTGCCATTGACCTTCTCCCAGGCATCACACCGCCTCGTGGTCGGCTATATTCCCTATCCGGCCCGGAGACCAAGGCCATGGAGGAGTATATTGAGGACTCTCTGGCTGGTGGAGGCATCCGTCCTTCTGCATCTCCTGTCGGCGCAGGGTTTTTCTTTGTGGAAAAGAAGGACAAGATCCTGCGTCCGTGCATTGACTACCGGGGCCTTAATGACATAACAATCAAGAATTGTTACCCCCCTACTACTCCTCTCCACAGTTTTCGAAACCTCTCCAGGGGGCTACCATCTTTTCCAAGCTTGACCTTGGGAATACCTCCCACCTGGTTCAGATACGCGAAGGGGATGAGTGGAAGACAGCCTTCAACACTGCCAGTGGGCATAATGAGTACCAGGTCATGCCGTTTGGACTCACCAGCGCCCACCGCATAAGGCGGCGGTTCTGATTGTACATTTGCTTCAAAAACACCAAAGGATTATGGTCCGTAAAGACCAGTATAGGCAAGGCACTGGAGCCCACATATACCTCAAAGAACTGTAAGGCTAGCAATAAAGCCAGTGTCTCTTGTTCAATGGTGGAGTACCTTGACTGACACGAGTTGAACTTACGGGAGAAGAATGTGACGGGCGGATCCACTCCCTCTTCATCTTCCTGCAAGAGAACCGCACCCACCCCCACTATACTAGCATCTACCTCCAACTTAAAAGGTTTGTCAAAGTTGGGGGCAACAAGCACTGGGGCACTACAAAGTAGCGCTTTAGAGGACTCAAAATCATAGTTACAGTCCTGGGACCACTTCAATGGTACTTTGGGACTGAGCAGAGATGTAAGGGGAGCTACTACCGTCGAGAAATTCTTACAGAATGTACAACAGTACCCTACCATCCCCAGGAATCTGCTCAACTGGCGGCGAGTCAGGAAAAGGGAAAAGCAACAATTACTTCCACTTTGCCAGTTACTGGGCGCAGTGGACCTCATCCCACTTGTTTCCCTAAGTAAGTCACAGTAGCCTTCCCAAACTCACACTTGTTTCCCTAAGTAAGTCACAGTAGCCTTCCCAAACTCACACTTGTTTCCCTAAGTAAGTCACTGTAGCCTTCCCAAACTCACACTTGTTTCCCTAAGTAAGTCACAGTAGCCTTCCCAAACTCACACTTGGCCAAATTGAGGGTTAAAGAAGCATTCTCCAACCACTGAAACACCCTTTTCAAAGTGGAGAGATGATCAGACCAAGTAGACGAATTAATCACCACATCGTCAAGGTAAGCAGTACAATTTGGCAGATCCGCGAACACAATGTTAACTAGACGCTGAAAAGTAGCAGGTGCATTACACATTTTAGCAAGTCTAATTTACTAACGTAAGCAGCAGAGCCAATTCTATCAACGCAGTCATCTAAGCGAGGTAGAGGAAAAGAATCAGACTTTGTAACTGCATTTACACGACGATAGTCCGTACATAAGCGGGACGTACCGTCAGGCTTAGGAACAAGAATACACAGGGAACTCCAGGAGCTGGGTTTTGCCATGTCACTCTGTAATCAATAAGCTACCTCCCTTTTCACGTCATGATTCCAAGATGGACGTGCGATCTGAAACAAATCGTTCCAGATTGAGAGGGTAACTTCTTCGGCATCTCTGAATTACATAAGCGTTCACACTGCTGTAATGTATGGCGTAACTCCAACCCTTTTATTTAACTAGGCAAGTCAGTTAATTAAGAACATATTCTTATTTTCAATGACGGCCATTCTGCCCCTGTTCAACGGCCAACAGCGTTTTTGTCATAATGAAACTTCATGTGTTTTTGAGACGAGGAGAGATACTTTTGGGCTAACGCACAGGCGGCGTGCAGTCTCTCCCGCATCTTACTGACATAATCCCAAACATTTTTAGGGCGCTACTGGGTGTAGGAGATAAGATATGCGGCTTCAAAACTTTCAGCGGACCCCGTGGGGTGTGTCTAAACACAAGGTCAGCAGGGCTGAACCCTAAGGACTCCTACATCGTTTCCCTTATAGCAAGTAGGACAAAGGGCACCCCCTCATCCCAATCGGGATGTGTGTCTCTCTCTCTGTGTGTGTGTGTGTGTGTGTGTGTGTGTGTGTGTGTGTGTGTGTGTGTGTGTGTGTGTGTGTGTGTGTGTGTGTGTATTAGGGTGAGGTCCTGAGGTCGTGAGAAGCATGTGGAAAGGGGAAGAACAGAGGAGAGGAAAGAAACAACATGCTGGGATGATGTTTCTAGCCGTCAGAATTTGGTGAGTGGACTGTAGAGGGACCGACTCAGGGAGAGAACAGGTTCTGTTTTGGGAGGGGACTGTAGAGGGACAGACTCAGGGAGAGAACAGGTACTGTTTTGGAAGGGGACTGATAGAGGGACAGACTCAGGGAGAGAACAGGTTCTGTTTTGGGAGGGGACTGTAGAGGGACCGACTCACGGAGAGAACAGGTTCTGTTTTGAGAGTGGACTGTAGAGGGACAGACTCACGGAGAGAAGAGGTTCTGTTTTGGGAGGGGACTGTAGAGGGACAGTCTCAGGGAGAGAACAGGTTCTGTTTTGGGAGGGGACTGTAGAGGGACCGACTCACAGAGAGAACAGGTTCTGTTTTGGGAGGGGACTGTAGAGGGGCCGACTCACGGAGAGAATAGTTTCTGTTTGGGAGTGGACTGTAGAAGGACATTATTTTGTTTAGGAATGTAGTGAAGTAAAAGTAAAAGTTGTCAAAAATATAAATAGTAAAGTACAGATACCCCAAAAAACTACTTAAGTAGTACATTAAAGAATTTTTACTTAAATACTTTGAAGATGCAAAATATTTTTTATTGTGAAAGCAAGTGAAAACTGAAATCTTGAGAGTGCATTACCATTCACCCCCCCCCCCCCCCCCCCCCCCAAAGTCAATACTTTGTAGAGTCACCTTTTGTAGCAATTACAGCTGCAAGTCTCTTGGGGTATGTCTCTATAAGCTTGGCACATCTTTGCCAATTTTTCAAGGCAAAACTGCTCCAGCTCCTTCAAGTTGGATGGGTTTGGGTACAGCAATCTTTAAGTCATACCACAGATTCTCAATTGGATTGAGGTCTGGGCTCTGACTTGGCCATTCCAAAACATTTAAATGTTTCCCCCACTCAAGTGTTGCTTTAGCAGTATGCTTATGGTCATTGTCCTGCTGAAAGGTGAACCTCTTTCCCAGTCTCAAATCTCTGATAGACTGAAACAGATTTCCCTCAAGAATTTCCCTGTATTTAGCGCCATCCGTCATTCCTTCAATTCTGACCAGTTTCCCAGTCCCTGCCAATTAAAAACATCCCCACAGCATGATGCTGCCACCATCATGCTTCACTGTGGGGATGGTGTTCTCGGGGTGATAAGAGGTGTTGGGTTTGCACCAGACATAGTGTTTTGCTTGATGGCCAAAAAGCTCAGTTTTAGTCTCATCTGACCAGAGGACCTTCTTCCATATGTTTCGGGAGTCTCCCACACGCCTTTTGGCGAACACCAAAAGTGTTTGATAATTGTTTTCTTTAAGCAATGGCTTTTTTCTGACCACTCTCCCGTAAAGCACAGCTCTATGGAGTGTACGGCTGAAAGTGGTCCTAAGGACAGATACTCCAATCTCTGCTATGGAGCTTTGCAGCTCCTTCAGGGTTATCTTTGTTCTCCTTGTTGCCTCTCTGATTAATACCCTCCTTGCCTGGTCTGAGTTTTGGTGGGCGGCCCTCTCTCGGCAGGTGCCATGTTGTGTTGGTGCCATGTTCTTTCCATTTTGTTATAAGGGATTTAATGGTGCTCTGTGGGATGTTCAAAGTTTCTGATATTTTTTTATAACCCAACCCTGATCTGTACTTCTCCACAATTTTGTCCCTGACCTGTTTGGAGAGCTCCTTGGTCTTCATGGTGCCGCTTGCTTGGTGGTGCCCCTTGCTTAGTGGTGTTGCAGACTCTGGGGCGTTTCAGAACAGGTGTATACAGTGCCTTGCGAAAGTATATGGCCCCCTTGAACTTTGCGACCTTTTGCCACATTTCAGGCTTCAAACATAAAGATATAAAACTGTATTTTTTTGTGAAGAATCAACAACAAGTGGGACACAATCATGAAGTTGAACATTTATTGGATATTTCAAACTTTTTTAACAAATCAAAAACTGAAAAATTGGGCGTGCAAAATTATTCAGCCCCCTTAAGTTAATACTTTGTAGCGCCACCTTTTGCTGCGATTACAGCTGTAAGTCGCTTGGGGTATGTCTCTATCAGTTTTGCACATCGAGAGACTGACATTTTTTCCCATTCCTCCTTGCAAAACAGCTCGAGCTCAGTGATGTTGGATGGAGAGCATTTGTGAACAGCAGTTTTCAGTTCTTTCCACAGATTCTCGATTGGATTCAGGTCTGGACTTTGACTTGGCCATTTTAACGCCTGGATATGTTTATTTTTGAACCATTCCATTGTAGATTTTGCTTTATGTTTTGGATCATTGTCTTGTTGGAAGACAAATCTCTGTCCCAGTCTCAGGTCTTTTGCAGACTCCATCAGGTTTTCTTCCAGAATGGTCCTGTATTTGGCTCCATCCATCTTCCCATCAATTTTAACCATCTTCCCTGTCCCTGCTGAAGAAAAGCAGGCCCAAACCATGATGCTGCCACCACCATGTTTGACAGTGGGGATGGTGTGTTCAGCTGTGTTGCTTTTACGCCAAACATAACGTCTTGCATTGTTGCCAAAAAGTTCAATTTTGGTTTCATCTGACCAGAGCACCTTCTTCCACATGTTTGGTGTGTCTCCCAGGTGGCTTGTGGCAAACTTTAAACAACACTTTTTATGGATATCTTTAAGAAATGGCTTTCTTCTTGCCACTCTTCCATAAAGGCCAGATTTGTGCAATATACGACTGATTGTTGTCCTATGGACAGAGTCTCCCACCTCAGCTGTAGATCTCTGCAGTTCATCCAGAGTGATCATGGGCCTCTTGGCTGCATCTCTGATCAGTCTTCTCCTTGTATGAGCTGAAAGTTTAGAGGGACGGCCAGGTCTTGGTAGATTTGCAGTGGTCTGATACTCCTTCCATTTCAATATTATCGCTTGCACAGTGCTCCTTGGGATGTTTAAAGCTTGGGAAATCTTTTTGTATCCAAATCCGGCTTTAAACTTCTTCACAACAGTATCTCGGACCTGCCTGGTGTGTTCCTTGTTCTTCATGATGCTCTCTGCGCTTTTAACGGACCTCTGAGACTATCACAGTGCAGGTGCATTTATACGGAGACTTGATTACACACAGGTGGATTTTATTTATCATCATTAGTCATTTAGGTCAACATTGGATCATTCAGAGATCCTCACTGAACTTCTGGAGAGAGTTTGCTGCACTGAAAGTAAAGGGGCTGAATAATTTTGCACGCCCAATTTTTCAGTTTTTGATTTGTTAAAAAAGTTTGAAATATCCAATAAATGTCGTTCCACTTCATGATTGAGTCCCACTTGTTGTTGATTCTTCACAAAAAAATACAGTTTTATATCTTTATTTTTGAAGCCTGAAATGTGGCAAAAGGTCGCAAAGTTCAAGGGGGCCGAATACTTTCGCAAGGCACTGTATATACTGAGATCATGTGACAGATCATGTGACACTTAGATTGCACACAGGAGGACTTTATTTAACTAATTATGTGACTTCTGAAGGTAATTGGTTGCACCAGATCTTATTTAGGGGCTTCATGGCAAAGGGGATGAATACATATGCACGCACCACTTTTCAGTTTTAAATTTAGTTCAATTTTTTTTTAAACAACTTATTTTCACTTCACCAATTTTGACTATTTTGTGTTTGTCCATTTTATGAAATCCAATTAAAAATCCATATAAATTACAGGTTGTCATGCAGCAAAATAGGAAAAAACGCCAAGGGGGATGAATACATTTGCAAGCCACTGTAGTATGCTTACTTGCTTTAATATGTTGTCATAATTTATTTTTATTTTGTGTGTTTTTGTTCTACCTGATGTTATTTTAGTACTACATTGTTATCGATTACTGCATTGTTTTGCACGTGACATTAAAACTTTAAACTTTAACCACCATAACCACCAATACCGACTTCATAACCACCAATACTGACTTCATAACCACCAATACCGACTTCATAACCACCAATACTGACTTCATAACCACCAATACCGACTTCATAACCACCAATACTGACTTCATAACCACCAATACTGACTTCATAACCACCAATACCGACTTCATAACCACCAATACCGACTTCATAACCACCAATACTGACTTCATAACCACCTAAACCGACTTCATAACCACCAATACTGACTTCATAACCACCAATACCGACTTCATAACCACCAATACCGACTTCATAACCACCAATACTGACTTCATAACCACCTAAACCGACTTCATAACCACCAATACTGACTTCATAACCACCAATACTGACTTCATAAACACCAATACTGACTTCATAACCACCAATACCGACTTCATAACCACCAATACTGACTTCATAACCACCAATACCGACTTCATAACCACCAATACTGACTTCATAACCACCAATACTGACTTCATAACCCCCAGTACCGACTTCATAACCACCAATACCGACTTCATAGCCACCAATACTGACTTCATAACCACCAATACCGACTTCATAACCACCAATACCGACTTCATAACCACCAATACTGACTTCATAACCACCAATACAGACTTCATAACCACCAATACTGACTTCATAACCACCAATACTGACTTCATAACCACCAATACAGACTTCATAACCACCAATACCGACTTCATAACCACCAATACCGACTTCATAACCACCAATACTGACTTCATAACCACCAATACAGACTTCATAACCACCAATACTGACTTCATAACCACCAATACTGACTTCATAACCACCAATACAGACTTCATAACCACCAATACTGACTTCATAACCACCAGTACCGACTTCATAACCACCAATACCGACTTCATAACCACCAATACCGACTTCATAACCACCAATACTGACTTCATAACCACCAATACTGACTTCATAACCTCCAATACCGACTTCATAACCACCAATACCGACTTCATAACCACCAATACCGACTTCATAACCACCAATACTGACTTCATAACCACCAATACCGACTTCATAACCACAAATACTGACTTCATAACCACCAATACTGACTTCATAACCCCCAATACCGACTTCATAACCCCCAATACCGACTTCATAACCACCAATACCGACTTCATAACCCCCAATACTGACTTCATAACCCCCAATACCGACTTCATAACCACCAATACCGACTTCATAACCACCAATACCGACTTCATAACCACCAGTACCGACTTCATAACCACCAGTACCGACTTCATAACCACCAATACTGACTTCATAACCACCAGTGCCGACTTCATAACCACCAGTGCCGACTTCATAACCCCCAATACCGACTTCATAACCACCAATACTGACTTCATAACCCCCAATACCGACTTCATAACCACCAGTGCCGACTTCATAACCCCCAATACCGACTTCATAACCACCAATACCGACTTCATAACCCCCAGTGCCGACTTCATAACCCCTAGAGCTGACGTCATAACCAGCTGGACTATGGCCAAGTCCTCATGCACAAACACATTACATCGATATGCAATTCCAGATATTTCTATGATTTATAATCAACCCAGTCCTCTGTTCCACAACTTGATGGGGGATCACCGTATTTCATAGTGCACTTGACACATGAGGAGTTCCACATAACACCCTTCACAGAATGTAACAGAAAGAGAAAATAAAAAAACATTTACACTTTTTTTTTTGTTTTTTTTTTGTTGTCACCGTCTAATTACACCGGTTGTAAAATAGATGAATTGACATGCACTCAGGCAGTACATAATGTTCAGGGATACAACTCCAAGGATTCAGCATCAACATTTCCAAACACATTCAGATGTAGTGTTGTAGCTGGCACCTAATAGAGAACATGCCTGGTTGTGGTGGATCAGGCAGAAATCCAGAACCTTCTACATACGGAGCTTCTGCTCGCGGCAGGCCTACCCCCCCCCCCCCCCCCTCAATATGCTACCAATTAGAGGAACTCGAAAAACCCTGAGCTTAAACAGTATGTCCCAGACCAGAGTAGTGGTTAGATCAAGTTAATCTTAGTTAACTATCATCCTTGGGTCGAAACCATACAGCAGCTGGTTGTCGAAGAGTTCTTCCTGGTCTCTTGGAGTACCTCCTGCATATGTTTCACTTTCACTGAAACAGGAAGACGCCCAAAGGGGACTTAGATACTGAAACACACCATACTTTGTTTTTTGGGGGTTTAAACATTTCACAAACATGATTTTGTCAACTCATTTCATAATGACTTTATAAAGTGTATAATATTGGGCCGGTTTCCCGAACACAGATTATGCCTAGTTCTGGACTAAAGGGAGAACCTGAAAGTGCTTTTTAGTCCACGACAGGACTGGGCTTCATTTGTGTCTGGGAAACCAGTCCATATAAATGTAGGATATTTCCAGACTAGAATTGGCCCTTCCTTGGTATGTCTGACTCATAGAAGCGTATGCCTATCCCCTCAGGAGCAGTCAAGAGTTGAATATATCAGGACCCTTTACTTAACAAACCTTTTTACTATCTGTGTAGAGGGGGTCTGAATGGTTTACAGATTGCACCCCTTTAGTTGTGTTTCTGAGGAAATGTCCCAACCCTTAGGCTGAGCGAATGAAGGTGCTTGACACCCCTGAAAGTTGAACGACATGGAGGAAATGGAAATGGGAGGGCGGGGGATGAAATCCATTCTAAATTCACCCATAGAGTTGACATATTCTGTCAGACGGCCAACTGTGAGTCGAGTTGAAGTCTGGATACTTTGTGTGGGGGATTTCTGACTCATATAAGCTGTTTCCTTCCCTCACCCTCTTGCTCTCTCCTTACCTCCATCCCTCCCTTTCTTTCTGTCTGCTTTTCACTGGGTACTGCTATGTTCAGATCCTCCGTTCCAGTTGTGATCAGGGCCGTTATGGGAGTCCATGCGCCATGGAACCAAATCAACTTTACAATGATGTCCTTCATTTTTTGTATGAGACTGAATACTCTACACAGTGTGTATAGGGGTGGTATAGCAATGTAGAGGGGGTTAAGTCCTGTTTTGCTTCATACTGTGTGTGGGATCTGGGGGTGGAGCATTTCACAGTGGTTTGTCAAAGTATATAAACTGTTTAGTGGTTTTGCTGGTTTGATGAGACACAAAGTCATCTGACGTTAAAAATGAATCACTGGATATGATTGTTTGTTCGTTCGACGTGGTGAGATCTTCTTTTACGTCTGTAAAATGAACAATGGCAGGACGGGTAAGGGGCCTTCCTAACCTCGTCAGTTGCAAATGGCGGTGGAAATTGTCCCCTCATGCGAAAATATTGATATAACCATCGTATTGAGTCACACGATGACATGGTGGGTGTGTTCCTCCCACTACAACTCAGGAAAGCATGCAGTTTATTAGGCTACAGATTAAATAAATTATGAACTTCACAGGATGGTGAAAGTGCACGGTGATCTTTGATGCTCATTTCCAATAAATATCGAGGGTCTTATTTTGGTGACATGATGATTGATGCTTGACTGCCTTTTGACATATAAAAAAAATCATTACGAGAACAATACCAACTGCTGAGAAAACATAAGAGACATATAAAATGGGAGGAAATTATGAAGGTAATGATGAAGGTAATGAAAGTCCAGGTGTGAATCATAATGATTAATAGGTGCGTGTAATGATGAGTGCCAGGTGTGCGTAATGATGATTAGTATTAGTCCAGAGTGGAGTGGTGGGCACTGCTGTCTTATAGAGGTGGACCTGGTCATAAAGGCTGTTCTAGTCCAGGGTGGAGTGGTGGGCACTGCTGCCTTATATGGGTAATGGACTAGAACAGCCTCTATGACCAGGTCCACCTCTATAAGACAGCAGTGCCCACCACTCCACCCTGGACTAGACCAGCCTCTATGACCAGGTCCACCTATACTAGGCAGCAGTGCCCACCACTCCACCCTGGACTAGACCAGCCTTTATGACCAGGTCCACCTATACAAGGCTGAACAGCCTTTGTGAACAACCTTCGCCCAGATTCTAAAGGACATCGCTCACAAACACAGCCCCAACACCTCACACAGGAGCAACAGATCAATAGACACCCCGCCCAGACCAGCGAGACACTCTCTCAGACCTGCAGGACCCTCCCCTGGACCTACACATAGAGGACCCACGTCAAGAGGACCTACATCCAGAGGACCTACACCACCCCCACCCCAATCAATCAACACCCCCCCAAGTCAACCATGCCCACTTTATGGAACACAAAGCCTTCACTATCTCATCCTGGAATATCCAAGGCCTGAGGTCATCTGCCTTTGGCCTAAAGAGCAGGAACCCGGACTTCACCAAAGAAATCAGAAATACAGACATTGTCATCCTACAAGAAACCTGGTATAGAGGAGACGGACCCACTGGTTGCCCTCCAGGTTACAGAGAGCTGGTCGTCCCATCCACCAAACTACCAGGTGTGAAACAGGGAAGGGACTCAGAGGGTACGCTAATTTGGTATAGAGTAGACCTAACTCTCCATTAAATTAATCAAAACAGGAACATTTCACATTTGGCTAGAAATTCAAAAGGAAATGATCTTAACAGAGAAAAATGTCCTCCTGTGTGCGACCTATATCCCCCCACTAGAATCCCCATACTTTAATGAAGACAGCTTTTCCATCCTGGAGGGGGAAATCAATCATTTCCAGGCCCAGGGACATGTAATAGTCTGTGGCGACCTAAATGCCAGAACCAGACAAGAACATGACACCCTCAGCACTCAGGGGGACAAGCACCTGCCTGGAGGTGACAGATATGCCCCCCTAGGCACAACTACGACAACATAACCAACAAAAACCGGTCACAACTCCTGCAGCTCTGTCGCATGCTGGGTATGTACATAGTCAATAGTAGGCTTCGAGGGGACTCCCATGGTAGGTACACCTATAGCTCATCTCTTGGCAGTAGTACTGTAGACTACTTTATCACTGACCTCAACCCAGAGTATCTCAGAGCGTTCACAGTCAGCCCACTGACACCCCTATCAGACCACAGCAAAATCATGGTCTACTTGAACAAAGCAATACTCAATCATGAGGCATCAAAGCCAAAGGAACTGAGTAACATAAAGAAATGCTATAGATGGAAGGAATGTAGTGTGGAAACCTACCCAAAAAATATTAGGCAACAACAAATACAATCCCTTTTAGACAACTTCCTGGACAAAACGTTCCACTGTAATAGTGAAGGTGTAAACTAGGCAGAAGAAAATCTTAACAGTATATTTGACCTCTCAGCTTCCCTATCAAATCAAAAATGTCAAACAGAAAACCGAAGAAAATTAACAACAATGACAAATGGTTTGATGAAGAATGCAAAAATCTAAGAAAGAAATTGAGAAACCTGTCCAACCAAAAACCTGAGTCTACGCCTTCACTATGGTGAATCACTAAAACAGTACAGAAATAAACTACGGAAAAAGAAGGAACAGCATGTCAGAAATCAGCTCAATGCAATTGAAGAATCCATAGACTCTAACCACTTCTGGGAAAATTGGAAAACACTAAACAAACAACAACACAAAGAATTATCTATCCAAAATGGAGATGTATGGGTAAACCACTTCTCCAATATTTTTGGCTCTATAACAAATAACAAACAGCAAAAACATATACATGATCAAATACAAATCTTAGAATCAACTATTAAAATATATCACAACCCACTGGATTCTCCAATTAGCTTGAATGAGTTACAGGACAAAATAAAAACCCTCCAACCCAAAAAGGCCTGTGATGTTGATGGTATCCTCAATGAAATGATCAAATATACAGACAACATATTCCAATTGGCTATGCTTAAACACTTTAGACCTTAATGCTGCCTTTGATACCATTGATCACCACATTCTTTTGGAGAGATTGGAAACCCAAATTGGTCTACACGGACTATTTCTGGCCTGTTTAAGATCTTATCTGTTGGAAAGATATCAGTTTGTCTCTGTGGATGGTTTGTCCTCTGACAAATAAACTGTAAATTCCGGTGTTCCTCAAGGCCCCGTTTTAGGACCACTATTGTTTTTACTATATATTTTGCATAAAACATAATGTTAACTTTCACTGCTATGCGGACGACACACAGCTGTACATTTCAATGAAACATGGTGAAGCCCCAAAATTGCCCTCCCTGGAAGCCTGTGTTTCAGACATAAGGAAGTGGATGGCTGCAAACTTTCTACTTTTAAACTCGGACAAAACAGAGATGCTTGTTCTAGGTCCCAAGAAACAAAGAGATCTTCTGTTGAATCTGACAATTGATCTTAATGACTGTACAGTCGTCTCAAATAAAACTGTGAAGGACCTCGGCGTTCCTCTGGACCCTGATCTCTCTTTAGAGGAACATATCAAGACTGTTTCAAGGACAGATTTTTTTCCATCTACGTAACATTGCAAAAATCAGAAACTTTCTGTCCAAAAATGATGCAGAAAAATAAATCCATGCTTTTGTTACTTCTAGGTTAGACTACTGCAATGCTCTACTTTCCGGCTCCCCAGATAAAGCTACCCGGATAAAGCACTAAATAAACTTCAGTTAGTGTTAAACACAGCTGCTAGTATCCTGACTAGAACCAAAATATTTGATCATATTACTCCAGTGCTAGCCTCTCTACACTGGCTTCCTGTTAAGATTAGAGCTGATTTCAAGGTTTTACTGCTAACCTACAAAGCATTACATGGTCTTGCTCCTACCCATCTTTCCGATTTGGTCCTGCCGTATATACCTACATGTACGCTACAGCTCCAGCAAACAGCTGGAGGCAGGTCTTTCTCCTATAAAGCTCAATTTTTATGGAATGGTCTGCCTATCCATGTGAAAGACGTAGACTCGGTCTCGACCTTTAAGTCTTTACTGAAGACTCATCTCTTCAGTAGGTCCTATGATTGAGTGTAGTCTGGCCCAGGAGTGTGAAGGTGAACAGAAAGGCACTCGAGCAACAAACTACCCTTGCTGTCTCTGCTTGGCCGGTTCCCCTCTTTCCACTGGGATTCTCTGCCTCTGACCCTATTACAGGGGCTGAGTCACTGGCTTACTGGTGCTCTTCCGTGCCGTTCCTAGTAGGGGTGCGTCACTTGAGTGGGTTGAGTCACTGACGTGGTCTTCCTGTCTGGGTTGGCACCCCCCCACACCTTGGGTTCATGCCGTGGGGGAGATCTTTGTGGGCTATACTCTGACTTGTCTCAGGATGGTAAGTTGGTGGTTGAAGATATCCCTCTAGGTGGTGTGGGGGCTGTGCTTTGGCAAAGTGGATGGGGTTATATCCTGCCTGTTTGGCCCTGTCCGGGGGTATCGTCGGATGGGGCCACAGTGTCTCCTGACACCTCCTGTCTCAGCCGCCAGTATTTATGCTGCAGTAGTTTATGTGTCAGAGGGCTCAGTCTGTTAGTCTTATTGAATTGAGAGCAGAATTGGCAAACCGCAGCTCCTCAGACAGATAAGAGAGAAGTCTTTAGGAGTCAGGAGTTGTGCCTAACTGGCATCCTATTCCCTTTGTAGTGCACAACTACCCATAGGGCTCTGGTCAAAAGTAGTGCACTATATAGGCAGTAGGGTGCCATAGGGCCACAGCCACGGCGGCACAGACTCCAATTAGCCAGCAGGGAGATTCCTGCAAGTGAAGTGAACAGTACAGAGAGTTGTAAGGGCCCCAGTGGTCTCCAGCCACAACACTGAACTGTGCTGTAGGGCAGGGGTTCTCCAACGATTTGAGGCCAGCGACACCTTTTGTGAAAGCAAATTCATCAGGGACCCCCTCATAATCAGAACACAGCTTGAGTGAGATAAAAAAAAAATATATATATATATATAGTTTTACTATGACTTCTGCAATGCACGGCAAGATGGATCAAGTCTCAGGCCCTGGAAAGGAACATTTTAAAGAATCATCTCTTACCATCGGAGATTTTTTTTAAATTGTGCAGTTTTCAAGCTAATTTCTTGAAATTATACACATTTTGTCATTTTAAAGTAAATATCCTGCAATGATGCAAATTTTGACAAGAGGCAGAGAGAAAACTTTGCAGTTGAAAAATTAGGTAGAAACACAGACAATGCCACTGGTTCTGAACGTGAGTCGTAGACAATGCCACTGGTTCTGAACGTGAGTCATAGATAATGCCACTGGTTCTGAACGTGAGTCATAGATAATGCCACTGGTTCTGAACGTGAGTCGTAGATAATGCCACTGGTTCTGAACGTGAGTCGTAGATAATGCCACTGGTTCTGAACGTGAGTCATAGACAATGCCACTGGTTCTGAACGTGAGTCGTAGATAATGCCACTGGTTCTGAACATGAGTCGTAGATAATGCCACTGGTTCTGAACGTGAGTCGTAGACAATGCCACTGGTTCTGAACGTGAGTCGTAGATAATGCCACTGGTTCTGAACGTGAGTCGTGTACAATGGCACTGGTTCTGAACGTGAGTCGTAGACAATGCCACTGGTTCTGAACGTGAGTCGTAGACAATGCCACTGGTTCTGAACGTGACTCGTAGATAATGCCACTGGTTCTGAACGTGAGTCGTAGATAATGCCACTGGTTCTGAACGTGAGTCATAGACAATGCCACTGGTTCTGAACGTGAGTCATAGACAATGCCACTGGTTCTGAACGTGAGTCATAGATAATGCCACTGGTTCTGAACATGAGTCATAGATAATGCCACTGGTTCTGAACGTGAGTCGTAGATAATGCCACTGGTTCTGAACGTGAGTCATAGACAATGCCACTGGTTCTGAACGTGAGTCGTAGATAATGCCACTGGTTCTGAACGTGAGTCGTAGATAATGCCACTGGTTCTGAACGTGAGTCATAGACAATGCCACTGGTTCTGAACGTGAGTCGTAGATAATGCCACTGGTTCTGAACGTGATTCGTAGACAATGCCACTGGTTCTGAACGTGAGTCGTAGATAATGCCATTGGTTCTGAACGTGAGTCGTAGATAATGCCACTGGTTCTGAACGTGAGTCATAGATAATGCCACTGGTTCTGAACGTGAGTCATAGACAATGCCACTGGTTCTGAACGTGAGTCATAGACAATGCCACTGGTTCTGAACATGAGTCATAGATAATGCCACTGGTTCTGAACGTGAGTCGTAGACAATGCCACTGGTTCTGAACATGAGTCATAGATAATGCCACTGGTTCTGAACGTGAGTCATAGATAATGCCACTGGTTCTGAACGTGAGTCATAGACAATGCCACTGGTTCTGAACGTGAGTCGTAGATAATGCCACTGGTTCTGAACGTGAGTCATAGACAATGCCACTGGTTCTGAACGTGAGTCATAGACAATGCCACTGGTTCTGAACATGAGTCATAGATAATGCCACTGGTTCTGAACGTGAGTCGTAGACAATGCCACTGGTTCTGAACATGAGTCGTAGATAATGCCACTGGTTCTGAATGTGAGTCATAGACAATGCCACTGGTTCTGAACGTGTGTCATAGACAATGCCACTGGTTCTGAACGTGAGTCGTAGATAATGCCACTGGTTCTGAACGTGAGTCATAGACAATGCCACTAGTTCTGAACGTGAGTCGTAGATAATGCCACTGGTTCTGAACGTGAGTCGTAGATAATGCCACTGGTTCTGAACGTGAGTCGTAGATAATACCACTGGTTCTGAACGTGAGTCATAGACAATGCCACTGGTTCTGAACGTGAGTCATAGATAATGCCACTGGTTCTGAACGTGAGTCATAGATAATGCCACTGGCTCTGAACGTGAGTCATAGATAATGCCACTGGCTCTGAACGTGAGTCATAGATAATGCCACTGGTTCTGAACGTGAGTCATAGACAATGCCGCTGGTTCTGAACGTGAGTCATAGATAATGCCACTGGTTCTGAACGTGAGTCATAGATAATGCCACTGGTTCTGAACGTGAGTCATAGATAATGCCACTGGTTCTGAACATGAGTCGTAGATAATGCCACTGGTTCTGAACGTGAGTCGTAGATAATGCCACTGGTTCTGAACGTGAGTCGTAGATAATGCCACTGGTTCTGAACGTGAGTCATAGATAATGCCACTGGTTCTGAACGTGAGTCATAGACAATGCCACTGGTTCTGAACGTGAGTCATAGATAATGCCACTGGTTCTGAACGTGAGTCATAGACAATGCCGCTGGTTCTGAACGTGAGTCATAGATAATGCCACTGGTTCTGAACGTGAGTCGTAGATAATGCCACTGGTTCTGAACGTGAGTCATAGATAATGCCACTGGTTCTGAACGTGAGTCATAGACAATGCCACTGGTTCTGAACGTGAGTCATAGATAATGCCACTGGTTCTGAACGTGAGTCATAGATAATGCCACTGGTTCTGAACGTGAGTCATAGATAATGCCACTGGTTCTGAACGTGAGTCATAGACAATGCCACTGGTTCTGAACGTGAGTCATAGATAATGCCGCTGGTTCTGAACGTGAGTCATAGATAATGCCACTGGTTCTGAACGTGAGTCATAGATAATGCCACTGGTTCTGAACGTGAGTCATAGATAATGCCACTGGTTCTGAACGTGAGTCATAGACAATGCCGCTGATTCTGAACGTGAGTCATAGATAATGCCGCTGGTTCTGAACGTGAGTCATAGATAATGCCACTGGTTCTGAACGTGAGTCATAGATAATGCCACTGGTTCTGAACGTGAGTCGTAGATAATGCCACTGGTTCTGAACGTGAGTCATAGACAATGCCACTGGTTCTGAACGTGAGTCATAGATAATGCCACTGGTTCTGAACGTGAGTCATAGATAATGCCACTGGTTCTGAACGTGAGTCATAGACAATGCCACTGGTTCTGAACGTGAGTCATAGATAATGCCACTGGTTCTGAACGTGAGTCATAGATAATGCCACTGGTTCTGAACGTGAGTCATAGATAATGCCACTGGTTCTGAACGTGAGTCATAGATAATGCCACTGGTTCTGAACGTGAGTCATAGATAATGCCACTGGTTCTGAACGTGAGTCATAGATAATGCCACTGGTTCTGAACGTGCATCATTGTATCAAAATACAATCAGTGGAGAGATGGTTCTATTTTCCACAGGAAATGGGATTATTTTGAGTGGTGTTGGAGTGATACCAGATTCTGTACTGGACCAGGGGAGACATCCAGAGCCAGAACATCCTCTCTTTGATTTACGTATGTATGACTTACAGTATAACATCTGTATACTTGGCTCACTTTAAATAACATTTCGCATAAATCAGATTATTTCTGACTAAATCAAGAGTATTATGTCTGCTTATGCATACAGTCAATTGTTTGGCCAGATTGAAATACGTACTGAAGGGATGTGCTAGCAAAGGAAGGGAAAGTGAAGGGGACTTGTAGTCTGAGCTCCTTGTAATTTATATATCTCTCTCCAGACCATGGCCTCATCCCCCTGAAGGAGATGAAAAGAAACGGGGTGGGAGGAGGAGAGATGAGGAGAGGTGAGGGGTGAGGAAGGGTGAGGAGAGGGGAGGAGAGGGAGGAGGAGGTGTGAGGAGAGGAGGAAGGGGTGAGGATAGGGTGAGGAGAAGAGTGGAGGGGTGAGGAGATAGTGAGGAGGGATAGAGAGGGGTGAGGAGAGGAGAGAGTGAGGAGAGAGGAGGAGGGGTGAGGAGAAGAGTGGAGGGGTGAGGAGATAGTGAGGCGAGAGGAGGAGGGGTGAGGAGAGGAGGAGGGTGAAGAGAGAGGAGGAGGGGTGAGGATAGAGTGAGGTGAGAGGAAGAGGGGTGAGGAGAGGAGGAGGGGTGAAGAGAGAGGTGGAGGGGTGAGGAGATAGTGAGGAGAGAGGAGGAGGGGTGAGGAGAAGAGTGGAGGGGTGAGGAGATGGTGAGGAGGCATAGGGAGGAGGGGTGAAGAGAGAGGAGGAGGGGTGAGGAGAGAGGAGGAGAGGTGAGGAGAGAGTGAGGAGAGAGGATTAGGGGTGAGGAAAGGGGAGGAGGGGTGAGGAGAGGGGAGGTGGGGTGAGGTTTGTAGAGGAGAGGAGAGGAGAGGAGTGGGGAGGTGTGGTGAGGTTAGGAGAGGAGAGGAGAGGAGAGGAGAGGTGAGGAGTGGGGAGGTGGGGTGAGGTTAGGAGAGGAGAGGAGAGAAGAGGTGAGGAGTGGGGAGGAGGGGTGAGGTTAGGAGAGGAGAGGAGAGGAGAGGAGAGGAGAGGAGAGGAGTGGTGAGGTGAGAAGAGGGGGAGGAGTGGTGAGGAGAGGGGAGGGGAGGTGAGAAGAGGGGATGAGTTGTGAGGAGAGGAGAGGAGTGGGGAGGTGGGGTGAGGTTAGGAGAGGAGAGGAGAGGAGAGGAGAGGAGAGGAGAGGAGAGGAGAGGAGAGGAGAGAAGAGGGGATTGAGGAGAGGGGAGGGGAGGTGAGAAGCGGGGAGGAGTGGTGAGGAGAGGGGAGGGGAGGTGAGAAGAGGGGAGGAGTGGTGAGGAGAGGGGAGGGGAGGTGAGAAGAGGGGAGGAGTGGTGAGGAGAGGGGAGGGGAGGTGAGAAGAGGGGAGGTGGGGTGAGGTTAGAAGAGGGGAGGTGTGGGGAGGTACAGCCTGGATCCCCCATCAGCCCTATTACTCACGTTGCTCGGCTGCGTAGCGTCCTGCACCTCCTGGAACCTGAAACTCCATCTCACAGTCAGCAGAAACTCCCTCCAAAACCCTGACCAGCCTGGGAACTCTCACACAGAGGTTTACGTGTCGTAACACCACATAGTCTATGGAGTCTTACTCTGCCCTTCACATCTGTCTTTCTGCAAGAGAAATATGAAGCTTCGAAATGAGCACCAAAAAAAATTGATTTTTACCAAGAGCAGAGATAATTTGGGTTAAGGAGGACGTAAACTGAAAAAAGTAAAAGTATTTTCTGAGCAATGAGGCTTGTGATATAGACTAATCATTGTAGAATAGCTTTGTTACTGTCTATGTTAGGCAGATCTATCCTTCCATGTGTAGTTTAGCTAAAAAAAATATTTAAAAATCAAATCCAATCTTCAGATGAAAGGAAACAGACAAACAACAAACTAGCAGATGACTGTGAGCAGCAATACCGGGACAAACTGTTTATTCGGGATCAGCATCGTATCGGGTGTCTTTCAGAATTATGTATTTTCCAAACGTCTCATTTATAATCTCAATGCAGACTCTCTGCCTGTAGTTTATTATTATTGTTGTCAATGCTTTGTTCGAATCCAGGCTGTGTCACATCCGGCCGCGATGGGGAGTCCCGTAGGGTGGCGCACAATTTGCCCGGCTTCGTCCGGGTTTGGCCCGGGGTAGGCCGTCATTGTAAATAAAGAATGTGTTCTTAACGGACTTGCCTAGTTTAAATAAAGGATACAGACTATCTGTCTGTCTGTAGTCGATTATTTATCCACTGATAAAAGAAACACAAATTCATCCTGGTCCTCATGACTAGACTAAACAGCTGTATTCTGAAAGCAAACTGCCTCCCATAAGATGTCTACTAATGATACCATCAACTTTCACTGAGTTTCTGACTGAGTTTCTTGACTTATTTTTTTCAGTCAGGATTTCCAGACTCATCCCTAGCCGTGTCTCTGGGTCAGTCAACGCACAGACAGACGTCAACACAACAGCCTTTGGGTTATCTCCGCTGATACACACAATGCAGCTGTGTTGTTACCCCAGGGGAGGGGGGGGGGGGGGGGGGTCAGGGTGGGGACACACATATAATGGTGCTGCTCTGGGAATTGTCTGTTAAGGGGTCAACTATCAGGGAGTAAAACCCCACTTTACCATCATGTATTCTCCTCCCAGGCACCAGCAGGACAATGTGGAGAGTAACGAGAGACAGAAACCATAGGGGGGGGGGGTCAAAAGCAGTGCTCTACATAGGGAATAGGGTGCCATGTCGGAGAGGGACGTGAGGGGATCCCGAAGGGAAACACAGTCTAATCTGGAACTAGTTCATGACCTCTACCGATGTCATGAATTAAGAATACTAGTTAGCAGAGGGTGCAGAAGTCCAACTAGGGATTGTTTTAAGACCAAAACAATGAGCTAAGAACTGCCTTTTCCTTCCCATAATCATCAGAGTAAGAAAAATAAAGTTTACCACAATGATTTATGTATTCAAAGGAGAGAAGAAAAAAAAACTCTAACCATTAAATTCCTAACTCTTTATGTAGCAGTAATTCTAGGGAAGGTCTTAAGGGAAACGAAATGTGTATCCACGGTTACACCATAACAGAAGAGAATTCCAAGGTCGTGACAGTCTGGAGCTCAGAGCAGCTTTCCTTAAAGTGTTGAGTCATTGAGGGAGGGAGAGAGAGAGAGAGAGAGAGAGAGAGAGAGAGAGAGAAGGAGAGAGAGAGAGAGAGAGAGACAGAGAGAGAGAGAGACAGAGAGAGAGAGAGACAGAGAGAGCGAGAGAGAGAGAGAGAGAGAGAGAGAGAGACAGAGAGAGAGAGAGAGAGAGAGAGAGAGAGAGAGACAGAGAGACAGAGAGAGGAAAGGAGAGAGAGAGAGAGAGAGAGAGAGAGAGAGAGAGAGAGAGAGAGGGAGACAGAGAGAGCAGGTTTTCATTCCATTGTGGTGGAAGCCCATGGTTTGAGAGGAGAAGAGAGGTTACGTTGCAGTGGGACTGTGGAGGAAGCTCTCTCTCCCGCTCGCTCTCTGCATCCTAAATGGCACTCTATTCCCTACTATAGTGCACTACTTTCAACGACAGCCCTATTGCCTAAGTAGTAGAAGGGAAAAGGGTGCCATTTGGGATACAGGAAGTGGACTTTTTCCTTTACAAACTCCCAGCCATTGGGGCCACGGAGGAGACCAGCTCTCCCAGAGACTCCATGACAAATGATAACAAGACCTCTACCTCTTTTCTTCTGTGATGGTTCTTTGATTTGGCTCGTCGCAGCCTGTAGGCAGAAGGGCTTGAAAGCAACAGTTTTAGAGGCTTTTGTTTTCTCCTTTCAAAGGAATCTGCAGTAAAAGAAAATAGCTGCAAGACAAAAAATAAATTATTTTCCTTGATGCGTCTCATCTCACCTTATCTTATCGTTTTTATAATGCATAGAACACACCCCCCCCCCCCAAACAAAAGTTGTTATCAGTGACGACTGTGACTCTCTGAGGTCAATGGGAACGGGAGAACAACACAAAAACATAACTCCTGAGGGGGGGGGGGGGGGGGGTTCTCGGGGCTCAGGGCCTGGGGGTGTGAAGTGGCTCGGGTTTGATGTTGGGGTGTGGCTGCGAGAGGAGACGACTGACAGAGATTCAGCCAGAGATGTTCCGAGCCAGACCGTCCTGCAGGTAGATCCCCTGCTGGGGTGATAGGGAGACCCCACCTCATTCCTTCCCTGATGACAGGAGAGGGAACAGAACAGCACAGGAGACCACGACTGAAGATCTTATCTCTATTACAAAACACACACACCCTGCAAGAGGCTGTAGAGGAAGATGTTTCTCGGCTTTGGTGGTTACACTACTCCAGAAAGATCAAGCTATGGAGCTATAGCTACATTCACTTCCTGATGCTAACTCTGGGGCAGAGGCCTGATCAGTCAGCTAGTTAATGATGATCAGTCAGCTAGTTAATGATGCTAACCCTGCAAGAGGCTGTAGAGGAAGATGTTTCTCGGCTTTGGCGGTTACACTACTCCAGAAAGATCAAGCTATGGAGCTATAGCTACATTCACTTCCTGATGCTAACTCTGGGGCAGAGGCCTGATCAGTCAGCTAGTTAATGATGCTAACCCTGGGGCAGAGGAATGATCAGTCAGCTAGTTAATGGTGATCAGTCAGCTAGTTAATGATACTAACCCTGCAAGAGGCTGTAGAGGAAGATGTTTCTCGGCTTTGGCGGTTACACTACTCCAGAAAGATCAAGCTATGGAGCTATAGCTACATTCACTTCCTGATGCTAACTCTGGGGCAGAGGTATGATCAGTCAGCTAGTTAATGATGATCAGTCAGCTAGTTAATGATGATCAGTCAGCTAGTTAATGATTATCAGTCAGCTAGTTAATGATACTAACCCTGCAAGAGGCTGTAGAGGAAGATGTTTCTCGGCTTTGGCGGTTACACTACTCCAGAAAGATCAAGCTATGGAGCTATAGCTACATTCACTTCCTGATGCTAACTCTGGGGCAGAGGCCTGATCAGTCAGCTAGTTAATGATGATCAGTCAGCTAGTTAATGATGATCAGTCAGCTAGTTAATGATACTAACCCTGCAAGAGGCTGTAGAGGAAGATGTTTCTCGGCTTTGGCGGTTACACTACTCCAGAAAGATCAAGCTATGGAGCTATAGCTACATTCACTTCCTGATGCTAACTCTGGGGCAGAGGCCTGATCAGTCAGCTAGTTAATGATGCTAACTCTGGGGCAGAGGCCTGATCAGTCAGCTAGTTAATGATTATCAGTCAGCTAGTTAATGATGCTAACCCTGCAAGAGGCTGTAGAGGAAGATGTTTCTCGGCTTTGGCGGTTACACTACTCCAGAAAGATCAAGCTATGGAGCTATAGCTACATTCACTTCCTGATGCTAACTCTGGGGCAGAGGCCTGATCAGTCAGCTAGTTAATGATGATCAGTCAGCTAGTTAATGATACTAACCCTGCAAGAGGCTGTAGAGGAAGATGTTTCTCGGCTTTGGCGGTTACACTACTCCAGAAAGATCAAGCTATGGAGCTATAGCTACATTCACTTCCTGATGCTAACTCTGGGGCAGAGGCCTGATCAGTCAGCTAGTTAATGATGCTAACCCTGGGGCAGAGGAATGATCAGTCAGCTAGTTAATGGTGATCAGTCAGCTAGTTAATGATACTAACCCTGCAAGAGGCTGTAGAGGAAGATGTTTCTCGGCTTTGGCGGTTACACTACTCCAGAAAGATCAAGCTATGGAGCTATAGCTACATTCACTTCCTGATGCTAACTCTGGGGCAGAGGTATGATCAGTCAGCTAGTTAATGATGATCAGTCAGCTAGTTAATGATGATCAGTCAGCTAGTTAATGATTATCAGTCAGCTAGTTAATGATACTAACCCTGCAAGAGGCTGTAGAGGAAGATGTTTCTCGGCTTTGGCGGTTACACTACTCCAGAAAGATCAAGCTATGGAGCTATAGCTACATTCACTTCCTGATGCTAACTCTGGGGCAGAGGCCTGATCAGTCAGCTAGTTAATGATGCTAACTCTGGGGCAGAGGCCTGATCAGTCAGCTAGTTAATGATTATCAGTCAGCTAGTTAATGATGCTAACCCTGCAAGAGGCTGTAGAGGAAGATGTTTCTCGGCTTTGGCGGTTACACTACTCCAGAAAGATCAAGCTATGGAGCTATAGCTACATTCACTTCCTGATGCTAACTCTGGGGCAGAGGCCTGATCAGTCAGCTAGTTAATGATGATCAGTCAGCTAGTTAATGATACTAACCCTGCAAGAGGCTGTAGAGGAAGATGTTTCTCGGCTTTGGCGGTTACACTACTCCAGAAAGATCAAGCTATGGAGCTATAGCTACATTCACTTCCTGATGCTAACTCTGGGGAAGAGGTATGATCAGTCAGCTAGTTAATGGTGATCAGTCAGCTAGTTAATGATACTAACCCTGGGGCAGAGGCCTGATCAGTCAGCTAGTTAATGATGATCAGTCAGCTAGTTAATGATGCTAACCCTGCAAGAGGCTGTAGAGGAAGATGTTTCTCGGCTTTGGCGGTTACACTACTCCAGAAAGATCAAGCTATGGAGCTATAGCTACATTCACTTCCTGATGCTAACTCTGGGGCAGAGGCCTGATCAGTCAGCTAGTTAATGATGATCAGTCAGCTAGTTAATGATGCTAACCCTGCAAGAGGCTGTAGAGGAAGATGTTTCTCGGCTTTGGCGGTTACACTACTCCAGAAAGATCAAGCTATGGAGCTATAGCTACATTCACTTCCTGATGCTAACTCTGGGGCAGAGGCCTGATCAGTCAGCTAGTTAATGATGCTAACCCTGGGGCAGAGGAATGATCAGTCAGCTAGTTAATGGTGATCAGTCAGCTAGTTAATGATACTAACCCTGCAAGAGGCTGTAGAGGAAGATGTTTCTCGGCTTTGGCGGTTACACTACTCCAGAAAGATCAAGCTATGGAGCTATAGCTACATTCACTTCCTGATGCTAACCCTGGGGCAGAGGCCTGATCAGTCAGCTAGTTAATGATACTAACCCTGGGGCAGAGGCCTGATCAGTCAGCTAGTTAATGGTGATCAGTCAGCTAGTTAATGATACTAACTCTGGGGCAGAGGCCTGATCAGTCAGCTAGTTAATGATGATCAGTCAGCTAGTTAATGATACTAACCCTGGGGCAGAGGCCTGATCAGTCAGCTAGTTAATGATGATCAGTCAGCTAGTTAATGATGATCAGTCAGCTAGTTAATGATACTAACCCTGGGGGCAGAGGTCTGATCAGTCAGCTAGTTAATGGTGATCAGTCAGCTAGTTAATGATGATCAGTCAGCTAGTTAATGATACTAACCCTGCAAGAGGCTGTAGAGGAAGATGTTTCTCGGCTTTGGCGGTTACACTACTCCAGAAAGATCAAGCTATGGAGCTATAGCTACATTCACTTCCTGATGCTAACTCTGGGGCAGAGGTATGATCAGTCAGCTAGTTAATGGTGATCAGTCAGCTAGTTAATGATACTAACCCTGGGGCAGAGGCCTGATCAGTCAGCTAGTTAATGATGATCAGTCAGCTAGTTAATGATGATCAGTCAGCTAGTTAATGATGATCAGTCAGCTAGTTAATGATGATCAGTCAGCTAGTTAATGATGATCAGTCAGCTAGTTAATGATACTAACCCTGGGGCAGAGGCCTGATCAGTCAGCTAGTTAATGATGATCAGTCAGCTAGTTAATGATGATCAGTCAGCTAGTTAATGATGATCAGTCAGCTAGTTAATGATGATCAGTCAGCTAGTTAATGGTGATCAGTCAGCTAGTTAATGATACTAACCCTGCAAGAGGCTGTAGAGGAAGATGTTTCTCGGCTTTGGCGGTTACACTACTCCAGAAAGATCAAGCTATGGAGCTATAGCTACATTCACTTCCTGATGCTAACTCTGGGGCAGAGGCCTGATCAGTCAGCTAGTTAATGATACTAACCCTGGGGCAGAGGCCTGATCAGTCAGCTAGTTAATGAGGATCAGTCAGCTAGTTAATGATACTAACCCTGCAAGAGGCTGTAGAGGAAGATGTTTCTCGGCTTTGGCGGTTACACTACTCCAGAAAGATCAAGCTATGGAGCTATAGCTACATTCACTTCCTGATGCTAACTCTGGGGCAGAGGCCTGATCAGTCAGCTAGTTAATGATGATCAGTCAGCTAGTTAATGATGATCAGTCAGCTAGTTAATGATGATCAGTCAGCTAGTTAATGGTGATCAGTCAGCTAGTTAATGATACTAACCCTGCAAGAGGCTGTAGAGGAAGATGTTTCTCGGCTTTGGCGGTTACACTACTCCAGAAAGATCAAGCTATGGAGCTATAGCTACATTCACTTCCTGATGCTAACTCTGGGGCAGAGGCCTGATCAGTCAGATAGTTAATGATTATCAGTCAGCTAGTTAATGATACTAACCCTGCTAGAGGCTGTAGAGGAAGATGTTTCTCGGCTTTGGCGGTTACACTACTCCAGAAAGATCAAGCTATGGAGCTATAGCTACATTCACTTCCTGATGCTAACTCTGGGGCAGAGGCCTGATCAGTCAGCTAGTTAATGATGATCAGTCAGCTAGTTAATGATGATCAGTCAGCTAGTTAATGATTATCAGTCAGCTAGTTAATGATACTAACCCTGCAAGAGGCTGTAGAGGAAGATGTTTCTCGGCTTTGGCGGTTACACTACTCCAGAAAGATCAAGCTATGGAGCTATAGCTACATTCACTTCCTGATGCTAACTCTGGGGCAGAGGCCTGATCAGTCAGCTAGTTAATGATACTAACCCTGGGGCAGAGGCCTGATCAGTCAGCTAGTTAATGGTGATCAGTCAGCTAGTTAATGATGCTAACCCTGGGGCAGAGGTATGATCAGTCAGCTAGTTAATGGTGATCAGTCAGCTAGTTAATGATACTAACCCTGCAAGAGGCTGTAGAGGAAGATGTTTCTCGGCTTTGGCGGTTACACTACTCCAGAAAGATCAAGCTATGGAGCTATAGCTACATTCACTTCCTGATGCTAACTCTGGGGCAGAGGCCTGATCAGTCAGCTAGTTAATGATGATCAGTCAGCTAGTTAATGATGCTAACCCTGGGGCAGAGGCCTGATCAGTCAGCTAGTTAATGGTGATCAGTCAGCTAGTTAATGATGATCAGTCAGCTAGTTAATGATGATCAGTCAGCTAGTTAATGATTATCAGTCAGCTAGTTAATGATACTAACCCTGCAAGAGGCTGTAGAGGAAGATGTTTCTCGGCTTTGGCGGTTACACTACTCCAGAAAGATCAAGCTATGGAGCTATAGCTACATTCACTTCCTGATGCTAACTCTGGGGCAGAGGCCTGATCAGTCAGCTAGTTAATGATACTAACCCTGGGGCAGAGGCCTGATCAGTCAGCTAGTTAATGGTGATCAGTCAGCTAGTTAATGATGCTAACCCTGGGGCAGAGGTATGATCAGTCAGCTAGTTAATGGTGATCAGTCAGCTAGTTAATGATACTAACCCTGCAAGAGGCTGTAGAGGAAGATGTTTCTCGGCTTTGGCGGTTACACTACTCCAGAAAGATCAAGCTATGGAGCTATAGCTACATTCACTTCCTGATGCTAACTCTGGGGCAGAGGTATGATCAGTCAGCTAGTTAATGGTGATCAGTCAGCTAGTTAATGATACTAACCCTGCAAGAGGCTGTAGAGGAAGATGTTTCTCGGCTTTGGCGGTTACACTACTCCAGAAAGATCAAGCTATGGAGCTATAGCTACATTCACTTCCTGATGCTAACTCTGGGGCAGAGGCCTGATCAGTCAGCTAGTTAATGATGATCAGTCAGCTAGTTAATGATGCTAACCCTGCAAGAGGCTGTAGAGGAAGATGTTTCTCGGCTTTGGCGGTTACACTACTCCAGAAAGATCAAGCTATGGAGCTATAGCTACATTCACTTCCTGATGCTAACTCTGGGGCAGAGGCCTGATCAGTCAGCTAGTTAATGATGATCAGTCAGCTAGTTAATGATACTAACCCTGGGGCAGAGGCCTGATCAGTCAGCTAGTTAATGGTGATCAGTCAGCTAGTTAATGATACTAACCCTGGGGCAGAGGCCTGATCAGTCAGCTAGTTAATGGTGATCAGTCAGCTAGTTAATGATGCTAACCCTGGGGCAGAGGTATGATCAGTCAGCTAGTTAATGGTGATCAGTCAGCTAGTTAATGATACTAACCCTGCAAGAGGCTGTAGAGGAAGATGTTTCTCGGCTTTGGCGGTTACACTACTCCAGAAAGATCAAGCTATGGAGCTATAGCTACATTCACTTCCTGATGCTAACTCTGGGGCAGAGGCCTGATCAGTCAGCTAGTTAATGATTATCAGTCAGCTAGTTAATGATGATCAGTCAGCTAGTTAATGATGCTAACCCTGGGGCAGAGGCCTGATCAGTCAGCTAGTTAATGATGATCAGTCAGCTAGTTAATGATGATCAGTCAGCTAGTTAATGATACTAACCCTGGGACAGAGGCCTGATCAGTCAGCTAGTTAATGATGATCAGTCAGCTAGTTAATGATGCTAACCCTGCAAGAGGCTGTAGAGGAAGATGTTTCTCGGCTTTGGCGGTTACACTACTCCAGAAAGATCAAGCTATGGAGCTATAGCTACATTCACTTCCTGATGCTAACTCTGGGGCAGAGGCCTGATCAGTCAGCTAGTTAATGATTATCAGTCAGCTAGTTAATGATTATCAGTGAGCTAGTTAATGATTATCAGTCAGCTAGTTAATGATGATCAGTCAGCTAGTTAATGATACTAACCCTGCAAGAGGCTGTAGAGGAAGATGTTTCTCGGCTTTGGCGGTTACACTACTCCAGAAAGATCAAGCTATGGAGCTATAGCTACATTCACTTCCTGATGCTAACTCTGGGGCAGAGGCCTGATCAGTCAGCTAGTTAATGATACTAACCCTGGGGCAGAGGTATGATCAGTCAGCTAGTTAATGGTGATCAGTCAGCTAGTTAATGATACTAACCCTGCAAGAGGCTGTAGAGGAAGATGTTTCTCGGCTTTGGCGGTTACACTACTCCAGAAAGATCAAGCTATGGAGCTATAGCTACATTCACTTCCTGATGCTAACTCTGGGGCAGAGGCCTGATCAGTCAGCTAGTTAATGATGATCAGTCAGCTAGTTAATGATGATCAGTCAGCTAGTTAATGATGATCAGTCAGCTAGTTAATGATTATCAGTCAGCTAGTTAATGATGATCAGTCAGCTAGTTAATGATACTAACCCTGCAAGAGGCTGTAGAGGAAGATGTTTCTCGGCTTTGGCGGTTACACTACTCCAGAAAGATCAAGCTATGGAGCTATAGCTACATTCACTTCCTGATGCTAACTCTGGGGCAGAGGTATGATCAGTCAGCTAGTTAATGATGATCAGTCAGCTAGTTAATGATACTAACCCTGCAAGAGGCTGTAGAGGAAGATGTTTCTCGGCTTTGGCGGTTACACTACTCCAGAAAGATCAAGCTATGGAGCTATAGCTACATTCACTTCCTGATGCTAACTCTGGGGCAGAGGCCTGATCAGTCAGCTAGTTAATGATGATCAGTCAGCTAGTTAATGATACTAACCCTGGGGCAGAGGCCTGATCAGTCAGCTAGTTAATGATACTAACCCTGGGGCAAAGGCCTGATCAGTCAGCTAGTTAATGGTGATCAGTCAGCTAGTTAATGATACTAACCCTGGGGCAGAGGCCTGATCAGTCAGCTAGTTAATGATACTAACCCTGGGGCAGAGGCCTGATCAGTCAGCTAGTTAATGGTGATCAGTCAGCTAGTTAATGGTGATCAGTCAGCTAGTTAATGATACTAACTCTGGGGCAGAGGCCTGATCAGTCAGCTAGTTAATGATGATCAGTCAGCTAGTTAATGATACTAACCCTGGGGCAGAGGCCTGATCAGTCAGCTAGTTAATGATGATCAGTCAGCTAGTTAATGATGATCAGTCAGCTAGTTAATGATACTAACCCTGGGGGCAGAGGTCTGATCAGTCAGCTAGTTAATGGTGATCAGTCAGCTAGTTAATGATGATCAGTCAGCTAGTTAATGATACTAACCCTGCAAGAGGCTGTAGAGGAAGATGTTTCTCGGCTTTGGCGGTTACACTACTCCAGAAAGATCAAGCTATGGAGCTATAGCTACATTCACTTCCTGATGCTAACTCTGGGGCAGAGGTATGATCAGTCAGCTAGTTAATGGTGATCAGTCAGCTAGTTAATGATACTAACCCTGGGGCAGAGGCCTGATCAGTCAGCTAGTTAATGATGATCAGTCAGCTAGTTAATGATGATCAGTCAGCTAGTTAATGATGATCAGTCAGCTAGTTAATGATGATCAGTCAGCTAGTTAATGATGATCAGTCAGCTAGTTAATGATACTAACCCTGGGGCAGAGGCCTGATCAGTCAGCTAGTTAATGATGATCAGTCAGCTAGTTAATGATGATCAGTCAGCTAGTTAATGATGATCAGTCAGCTAGTTAATGATGATCAGTCAGCTAGTTAATGGTGATCAGTCAGCTAGTTAATGATACTAACCCTGCAAGAGGCTGTAGAGGAAGATGTTTCTCGGCTTTGGCGGTTACACTACTCCAGAAAGATCAAGCTATGGAGCTATAGCTACATTCACTTCCTGATGCTAACTCTGGGGCAGAGGCCTGATCAGTCAGCTAGTTAATGATGATCAGTCAGCTAGTTAATGATACTAACCCTGGGGCAGAGGCCTGATCAGTCAGCTAGTTAATGATACTAACCCTGGGGCAAAGGCCTGATCAGTCAGCTAGTTAATGGTGATCAGTCAGCTAGTTAATGGTGATCAGTCAGCTAGTTAATGATGCTAACCCTGGGGCAGAGGTATGATCAGTCAGCTAGTTAATGGTGATCAGTCAGCTAGTTAATGATACTAACCCTGCAAGAGGCTGTAGAGGAAGATGTTTCTCGGCTTTGGCGGTTACACTACTCCAGAAAGATCAAGCTATGGAGCTATAGCTACATTCACTTCCTGATGCTAACTCTGGGGCAGAGGCCTGATCAGTCAGCTAGTTAATGATGATCAGTCAGCTAGTTAATGATGCTAACCCTGGGGCAGAGGCCTGATCAGTCAGCTAGTTAATGGTGATCAGTCAGCTAGTTAATGATGATCAGTCAGCTAGTTAATGATGATCAGTCAGCTAGTTAATGATTATCAGTCAGCTAGTTAATGATACTAACCCTGCAAGAGGCTGTAGAGGAAGATGTTTCTCGGCTTTGGCGGTTACACTACTCCAGAAAGATCAAGCTATGGAGCTATAGCTACATTCACTTCCTGATGCTAACTCTGGGGCAGAGGCCTGATCAGTCAGCTAGTTAATGATACTAACCCTGGGGCAGAGGCCTGATCAGTCAGCTAGTTAATGGTGATCAGTCAGCTAGTTAATGATGCTAACCCTGGGGCAGAGGTATGATCAGTCAGCTAGTTAATGGTGATCAGTCAGCTAGTTAATGATACTAACCCTGCAAGAGGCTGTAGAGGAAGATGTTTCTCGGCTTTGGCGGTTACACTACTCCAGAAAGATCAAGCTATGGAGCTATAGCTACATTCACTTCCTGATGCTAACTCTGGGGCAGAGGTATGATCAGTCAGCTAGTTAATGGTGATCAGTCAGCTAGTTAATGATACTAACCCTGCAAGAGGCTGTAGAGGAAGATGTTTCTCGGCTTTGGCGGTTACACTACTCCAGAAAGATCAAGCTATGGAGCTATAGCTACATTCACTTCCTGATGCTAACTCTGGGGCAGAGGCCTGATCAGTCAGCTAGTTAATGATGATCAGTCAGCTAGTTAATGATGCTAACCCTGCAAGAGGCTGTAGAGGAAGATGTTTCTCGGCTTTGGCGGTTACACTACTCCAGAAAGATCAAGCTATGGAGCTATAGCTACATTCACTTCCTGATGCTAACTCTGGGGCAGAGGCCTGATCAGTCAGCTAGTTAATGATGATCAGTCAGCTAGTTAATGATACTAACCCTGGGGCAGAGGCCTGATCAGTCAGCTAGTTAATGGTGATCAGTCAGCTAGTTAATGATACTAACCCTGGGGCAGAGGCCTGATCAGTCAGCTAGTTAATGGTGATCAGTCAGCTAGTTAATGATGCTAACCCTGGGGCAGAGGTATGATCAGTCAGCTAGTTAATGGTGATCAGTCAGCTAGTTAATGATACTAACCCTGCAAGAGGCTGTAGAGGAAGATGTTTCTCGGCTTTGGCGGTTACACTACTCCAGAAAGATCAAGCTATGGAGCTATAGCTACATTCACTTCCTGATGCTAACTCTGGGGCAGAGGCCTGATCAGTCAGCTAGTTAATGATTATCAGTCAGCTAGTTAATGATGATCAGTCAGCTAGTTAATGATGCTAACCCTGGGGCAGAGGCCTGATCAGTCAGCTAGTTAATGATGATCAGTCAGCTAGTTAATGATGATCAGTCAGCTAGTTAATGATACTAACCCTGGGACAGAGGCCTGATCAGTCAGCTAGTTAATGATGATCAGTCAGCTAGTTAATGATGCTAACCCTGCAAGAGGCTGTAGAGGAAGATGTTTCTCGGCTTTGGCGGTTACACTACTCCAGAAAGATCAAGCTATGGAGCTATAGCTACATTCACTTCCTGATGCTAACTCTGGGGCAGAGGCCTGATCAGTCAGCTAGTTAATGATTATCAGTCAGCTAGTTAATGATTATCAGTGAGCTAGTTAATGATTATCAGTCAGCTAGTTAATGATGATCAGTCAGCTAGTTAATGATACTAACCCTGCAAGAGGCTGTAGAGGAAGATGTTTCTCGGCTTTGGCGGTTACACTACTCCAGAAAGATCAAGCTATGGAGCTATAGCTACATTCACTTCCTGATGCTAACTCTGGGGCAGAGGCCTGATCAGTCAGCTAGTTAATGATACTAACCCTGGGGCAGAGGTATGATCAGTCAGCTAGTTAATGGTGATCAGTCAGCTAGTTAATATTACTAACCCTGCAAGAGGCTGTAGAGGAAGATGTTTCTCGGCTTTGGCGGTTACACTACTCCAGAAAGATCAAGCTATGGAGCTATAGCTACATTCACTTCCTGATGCTAACTCTGGGGCAGAGGCCTGATCAGTCAGCTAGTTAATGATGATCAGTCAGCTAGTTAATGATGATCAGTCAGCTAGTTAATGATGATCAGTCAGCTAGTTAATGATTATCAGTCAGCTAGTTAATGATGATCAGTCAGCTAGTTAATGATACTAACCCTGCAAGAGGCTGTAGAGGAAGATGTTTCTCGGCTTTGGCGGTTACACTACTCCAGAAAGATCAAGCTATGGAGCTATAGCTACATTCACTTCCTGATGCTAACTCTGGGGCAGAGGTATGATCAGTCAGCTAGTTAATGATGATCAGTCAGCTAGTTAATGATACTAACCCTGCAAGAGGCTGTAGAGGAAGATGTTTCTCGGCTTTGGCGGTTACACTACTCCAGAAAGATCAAGCTATGGAGCTATAGCTACATTCACTTCCTGATGCTAACTCTGGGGCAGAGGCCTGATCAGTCAGCTAGTTAATGATGATCAGTCAGCTAGTTAATGATACTAACCCTGGGGCAGAGGCCTGATCAGTCAGCTAGTTAATGATACTAACCCTGGGGCAAAGGCCTGATCAGTCAGCTAGTTAATGGTGATCAGTCAGCTAGTTAATGATACTAACCCTGGGGCAGAGGCCTGATCAGTCAGCTAGTTAATGATACTAACCCTGGGGCAGAGGCCTGATCAGTCAGCTAGTTAATGGTGATCAGTCAGCTAGTTAATGGTGATCAGTCAGCTAGTTAATGATACTAACTCTGGGGCAGAGGCCTGATCAGTCAGCTAGTTAATGATGATCAGTCAGCTAGTTAATGATACTAACCCTGGGGCAGAGGCCTGATCAGTCAGCTAGTTAATGATGATCAGTCAGCTAGTTAATGATGATCAGTCAGCTAGTTAATGATACTAACCCTGGGGGCAGAGGTCTGATCAGTCAGCTAGTTAATGGTGATCAGTCAGCTAGTTAATGATGATCAGTCAGCTAGTTAATGATACTAACCCTGCAAGAGGCTGTAGAGGAAGATGTTTCTCGGCTTTGGCGGTTACACTACTCCAGAAAGATCAAGCTATGGAGCTATAGCTACATTCACTTCCTGATGCTAACTCTGGGGCAGAGGTATGATCAGTCAGCTAGTTAATGGTGATCAGTCAGCTAGTTAATGATACTAACCCTGGGGCAGAGGCCTGATCAGTCAGCTAGTTAATGATGATCAGTCAGCTAGTTAATGATGATCAGTCAGCTAGTTAATGATGATCAGTCAGCTAGTTAATGATGATCAGTCAGCTAGTTAATGATGATCAGTCAGCTAGTTAATGATACTAACCCTGGGGCAGAGGCCTGATCAGTCAGCTAGTTAATGATGATCAGTCAGCTAGTTAATGATGATCAGTCAGCTAGTTAATGATGATCAGTCAGCTAGTTAATGATGATCAGTCAGCTAGTTAATGGTGATCAGTCAGCTAGTTAATGATACTAACCCTGCAAGAGGCTGTAGAGGAAGATGTTTCTCGGCTTTGGCGGTTACACTACTCCAGAAAGATCAAGCTATGGAGCTATAGCTACATTCACTTCCTGATGCTAACTCTGGGGCAGAGGCCTGATCAGTCAGCTAGTTAATGATGATCAGTCAGCTAGTTAATGATACTAACCCTGGGGCAGAGGCCTGATCAGTCAGCTAGTTAATGATACTAACCCTGGGGCAAAGGCCTGATCAGTCAGCTAGTTAATGGTGATCAGTCAGCTAGTTAATGGTGATCAGTCAGCTAGTTAATGATGCTAACCCTGGGGCAGAGGTATGATCAGTCAGCTAGTTAATGGTGATCAGTCAGCTAGTTAATGATACTAACCCTGCAAGAGGCTGTAGAGGAAGATGTTTCTCGGCTTTGGCGGTTACACTACTCCAGAAAGATCAAGCTATGGAGCTATAGCTACATTCACTTCCTGATGCTAACTCTGGGGCAGAGGCCTGATCAGTCAGCTAGTTAATGATGATCAGTCAGCTAGTTAATGATGCTAACCCTGGGGCAGAGGCCTGATCAGTCAGCTAGTTAATGGTGATCAGTCAGCTAGTTAATGATGATCAGTCAGCTAGTTAATGATGATCAGTCAGCTAGTTAATGATTATCAGTCAGCTAGTTAATGATACTAACCCTGCAAGAGGCTGTAGAGGAAGATGTTTCTCGGCTTTGGCGGTTACACTACTCCAGAAAGATCAAGCTATGGAGCTATAGCTACATTCACTTCCTGATGCTAACTCTGGGGCAGAGGCCTGATCAGTCAGCTAGTTAATGATACTAACCCTGGGGCAGAGGCCTGATCAGTCAGCTAGTTAATGGTGATCAGTCAGCTAGTTAATGATGCTAACCCTGGGGCAGAGGTATGATCAGTCAGCTAGTTAATGGTGATCAGTCAGCTAGTTAATGATACTAACCCTGCAAGAGGCTGTAGAGGAAGATGTTTCTCGGCTTTGGCGGTTACACTACTCCAGAAAGATCAAGCTATGGAGCTATAGCTACATTCACTTCCTGATGCTAACTCTGGGGCAGAGGTATGATCAGTCAGCTAGTTAATGGTGATCAGTCAGCTAGTTAATGATACTAACCCTGCAAGAGGCTGTAGAGGAAGATGTTTCTCGGCTTTGGCGGTTACACTACTCCAGAAAGATCAAGCTATGGAGCTATAGCTACATTCACTTCCTGATGCTAACTCTGGGGCAGAGGCCTGATCAGTCAGCTAGTTAATGATGATCAGTCAGCTAGTTAATGATGCTAACCCTGCAAGAGGCTGTAGAGGAAGATGTTTCTCGGCTTTGGCGGTTACACTACTCCAGAAAGATCAAGCTATGGAGCTATAGCTACATTCACTTCCTGATGCTAACTCTGGGGCAGAGGCCTGATCAGTCAGCTAGTTAATGATGATCAGTCAGCTAGTTAATGATACTAACCCTGGGGCAGAGGCCTGATCAGTCAGCTAGTTAATGGTGATCAGTCAGCTAGTTAATGATACTAACCCTGGGGCAGAGGCCTGATCAGTCAGCTAGTTAATGGTGATCAGTCAGCTAGTTAATGATGCTAACCCTGGGGCAGAGGTATGATCAGTCAGCTAGTTAATGGTGATCAGTCAGCTAGTTAATGATACTAACCCTGCAAGAGGCTGTAGAGGAAGATGTTTCTCGGCTTTGGCGGTTACACTACTCCAGAAAGATCAAGCTATGGAGCTATAGCTACATTCACTTCCTGATGCTAACTCTGGGGCAGAGGCCTGATCAGTCAGCTAGTTAATGATTATCAGTCAGCTAGTTAATGATGATCAGTCAGCTAGTTAATGATGCTAACCCTGGGGCAGAGGCCTGATCAGTCAGCTAGTTAATGATGATCAGTCAGCTAGTTAATGATGATCAGTCAGCTAGTTAATGATACTAACCCTGGGACAGAGGCCTGATCAGTCAGCTAGTTAATGATGATCAGTCAGCTAGTTAATGATGCTAACCCTGCAAGAGGCTGTAGAGGAAGATGTTTCTCGGCTTTGGCGGTTACACTACTCCAGAAAGATCAAGCTATGGAGCTATAGCTACATTCACTTCCTGATGCTAACTCTGGGGCAGAGGCCTGATCAGTCAGCTAGTTAATGATTATCAGTCAGCTAGTTAATGATTATCAGTGAGCTAGTTAATGATTATCAGTCAGCTAGTTAATGATGATCAGTCAGCTAGTTAATGATACTAACCCTGCAAGAGGCTGTAGAGGAAGATGTTTCTCGGCTTTGGCGGTTACACTACTCCAGAAAGATCAAGCTATGGAGCTATAGCTACATTCACTTCCTGATGCTAACTCTGGGGCAGAGGCCTGATCAGTCAGCTAGTTAATGATACTAACCCTGGGGCAGAGGTATGATCAGTCAGCTAGTTAATGGTGATCAGTCAGCTAGTTAATGATACTAACCCTGCAAGAGGCTGTAGAGGAAGATGTTTCTCGGCTTTGGCGGTTACACTACTCCAGAAAGATCAAGCTATGGAGCTATAGCTACATTCACTTCCTGATGCTAACTCTGGGGCAGAGGCCTGATCAGTCAGCTAGTTAATGATGATCAGTCAGCTAGTTAATGATGATCAGTCAGCTAGTTAATGATGATCAGTCAGCTAGTTAATGATTATCAGTCAGCTAGTTAATGATGATCAGTCAGCTAGTTAATGATACTAACCCTGCAAGAGGCTGTAGAGGAAGATGTTTCTCGGCTTTGGCGGTTACACTACTCCAGAAAGATCAAGCTATGGAGCTATAGCTACATTCACTTCCTGATGCTAACTCTGGGGCAGAGGTATGATCAGTCAGCTAGTTAATGATGATCAGTCAGCTAGTTAATGATACTAACCCTGCAAGAGGCTGTAGAGGAAGATGTTTCTCGGCTTTGGCGGTTACACTACTCCAGAAAGATCAAGCTATGGAGCTATAGCTACATTCACTTCCTGATGCTAACTCTGGGGCAGAGGCCTGATCAGTCAGCTAGTTAATGATGATCAGTCAGCTAGTTAATGATACTAACCCTGGGGCAGAGGCCTGATCAGTCAGCTAGTTAATGATACTAACCCTGGGGCAAAGGCCTGATCAGTCAGCTAGTTAATGGTGATCAGTCAGCTAGTTAATGATACTAACCCTGGGGCAGAGGCCTGATCAGTCAGCTAGTTAATGATACTAACCCTGGGGCAGAGGCCTGATCAGTCAGCTAGTTAATGGTGATCAGTCAGCTAGTTAATGGTGATCAGTCAGCTAGTTAATGATACTAACTCTGGGGCAGAGGCCTGATCAGTCAGCTAGTTAATGATGATCAGTCAGCTAGTTAATGATACTAACCCTGGGGCAGAGGCCTGATCAGTCAGCTAGTTAATGATGATCAGTCAGCTAGTTAATGATGATCAGTCAGCTAGTTAATGATACTAACCCTGGGGGCAGAGGTCTGATCAGTCAGCTAGTTAATGGTGATCAGTCAGCTAGTTAATGATGATCAGTCAGCTAGTTAATGATACTAACCCTGCAAGAGGCTGTAGAGGAAGATGTTTCTCGGCTTTGGCGGTTACACTACTCCAGAAAGATCAAGCTATGGAGCTATAGCTACATTCACTTCCTGATGCTAACTCTGGGGCAGAGGTATGATCAGTCAGCTAGTTAATGGTGATCAGTCAGCTAGTTAATGATACTAACCCTGGGGCAGAGGCCTGATCAGTCAGCTAGTTAATGATGATCAGTCAGCTAGTTAATGATGATCAGTCAGCTAGTTAATGATGATCAGTCAGCTAGTTAATGATGATCAGTCAGCTAGTTAATGATGATCAGTCAGCTAGTTAATGATACTAACCCTGGGGCAGAGGCCTGATCAGTCAGCTAGTTAATGATGATCAGTCAGCTAGTTAATGATGATCAGTCAGCTAGTTAATGATGATCAGTCAGCTAGTTAATGATGATCAGTCAGCTAGTTAATGGTGATCAGTCAGCTAGTTAATGATACTAACCCTGCAAGAGGCTGTAGAGGAAGATGTTTCTCGGCTTTGGCGGTTACACTACTCCAGAAAGATCAAGCTATGGAGCTATAGCTACATTCACTTCCTGATGCTAACTCTGGGGCAGAGGCCTGATCAGTCAGCTAGTTAATGATGATCAGTCAGCTAGTTAATGATACTAACCCTGGGGCAGAGGCCTGATCAGTCAGCTAGTTAATGATACTAACCCTGGGGCAAAGGCCTGATCAGTCAGCTAGTTAATGGTGATCAGTCAGCTAGTTAATGATACTAACCCTGGGGCAGAGGCCTGATCAGTCAGCTAGTTAATGATACTAACCCTGGGGCAGAGGCCTGATCAGTCAGCTAGTTAATGGTGATCAGTCAGCTAGTTAATGGTGATCAGTCAGCTAGTTAATGATACTAACTCTGGGGCAGAGGCCTGATCAGTCAGCTAGTTAATGATGATCAGTCAGCTAGTTAATGATACTAACCCTGGGGCAGAGGCCTGATCAGTCAGCTAGTTAATGATGATCAGTCAGCTAGTTAATGATGATCAGTCAGCTAGTTAATGATACTAACGCTGGGGGCAGAGGTCTGATCAGTCAGCTAGTTAATGGTGATCAGTCAGCTAGTTAATGATGATCAGTCAGCTAGTTAATGATACTAACCCTGCAAGAGGCTGTAGAGGAAGATGTTTCTCGGCTTTGGCGGTTACACTACTCCAGAAAGATCAAGCTATGGAGCTATAGCTACATTCACTTCCTGATGCTAACTCTGGGGCAGAGGTATGATCAGTCAGCTAGTTAATGGTGATCAGTCAGCTAGTTAATGATACTAACCCTGGGGCAGAGGCCTGATCAGTCAGCTAGTTAATGATGATCAGTCAGCTAGTTAATGATGATCAGTCAGCTAGTTAATGATGATCAGTCAGCTAGTTAATGATGATCAGTCAGCTAGTTAATGATGATCAGTCAGCTAGTTAATGATACTAACCCTGGGGCAGAGGCCTGATCAGTCAGCTAGTTAATGATGATCAGTCAGCTAGTTAATGATGATCAGTCAGCTAGTTAATGATGATCAGTCAGCTAGTTAATGATGATCAGTCAGCTAGTTAATGGTGATCAGTCAGCTAGTTAATGATACTAACCCTGCAAGAGGCTGTAGAGGAAGATGTTTCTCGGCTTTGGCGGTTACACTACTCCAGAAAGATCAAGCTATGGAGCTATAGCTACATTCACTTCCTGATGCTAACTCTGGGGCAGAGGTATGATCAGTCAGCTAGTTAATGGTGATCAGTCAGCTAGTTAATGATACTAACCCTGCAAGAGGCTGTAGAGGAAGATGTTTCTCGGCTTTGGCGGTTACACTACTCCAGAAAGATCAAGCTATGGAGCTATAGCTACATTCACTTCCTGATGCTAACTCTGGGGCAGAGGCCTGATCAGTCAGCTAGTTAATGATGATCAGTCAGCTAGTTAATGATGATCAGTCAGCTAGTTAATGATACTAACCCTGGGGGCAGAGGTCTGATCAGTCAGCTAGTTAATGGTGATCAGTCAGCTAGTTAATGATGATCAGTCAGCTAGTTAATGATACTAACCCTGCAAGAGGCTGTAGAGGAAGATGTTTCTCGGCTTTGGCGGTTACACTACTCCAGAAAGATCAAGCTATGGAGCTATAGCTACATTCACTTCCTGATGCTAACTCTGGGGCAGAGGTATGATCAGTCAGCTAGTTAATGGTGATCAGTCAGCTAGTTAATGATACTAACCCTGGGGCAGAGGCCTGATCAGTCAGCTAGTTAATGATGATCAGTCAGCTAGTTAATGATGATCAGTCAGCTAGTTAATGATGATCAGTCAGCTAGTTAATGATGATCAGTCAGCTAGTTAATGATGATCAGTCAGCTAGTTAATGATACTAACCCTGGGGCAGAGGCCTGATCAGTCAGCTAGTTAATGATGATCAGTCAGCTAGTTAATGATGATCAGTCAGCTAGTTAATGATGATCAGTCAGCTAGTTAATGATGATCAGTCAGCTAGTTAATGGTGATCAGTCAGCTAGTTAATGATACTAACCCTGCAAGAGGCTGTAGAGGAAGATGTTTCTCGGCTTTGGCGGTTACACTACTCCAGAAAGATCAAGCTATGGAGCTATAGCTACATTCACTTACTGATGCTAACTCTGGGGCAGAGGTATGATCAGTCAGCTAGTTAATGGTGATCAGTCAGCTAGTTAATGATACTAACCCTGCAAGAGGCTGTAGAGGAAGATGTTTCTCGGCTTTGGCGGTTACACTACTCCAGAAAGATCAAGCTATGGAGCTATAGCTACATTCACTTCCTGATGCTAACTCTGGGGCAGAGGCCTGATCAGTCAGCTAGTTAATGATGATCAGTCAGCTAGTTAATGATGATCAGTCAGCTAGTTAATGATGATCAGTCAGCTAGTTAATGGTGATCAGTCAGCTAGTTAATGATACTAACCCTGCAAGAGGCTGTAGAGGAAGATGTTTCTCGGCTTTGGCGGTTACACTACTCCAGAAAGATCAAGCTATGGAGCTATAGCTACATTCACTTCCTGATGCTAACTCTGGGGCAGAGGCCTGATCAGTCAGCTAGTTAATGATTATCAGTCAGCTAGTTAATGATACTAACCCTGCTAGAGGCTGTAGAGGAAGATGTTTCTCGGCTTTGGCGGTTACACTACTCCAGAAAGATCAAGCTATGGAGCTATAGCTACATTCACTTCCTGATGCTAACTCTGGGGCAGAGGCCTGATCAGTCAGCTAGTTAATGATGATCAGTCAGCTAGTTAATGATGATCAGTCAGCTAGTTAATGATTATCAGTCAGCTAGTTAATGATACTAACCCTGCAAGAGGCTGTAGAGGAAGATGTTTCTCGGCTTTGGCGGTTACACTACTCCAGAAAGATCAAGCTATGGAGCTATAGCTACATTCACTTCCTGATGCTAACTCTGGGGCAGAGGTATGATCAGTCAGCTAGTTAATGGTGATCAGTCAGCTAGTTAATGATACTAACCCTGCAAGAGGCTGTAGAGGAAGATGTTTCTCGGCTTTGGCGGTTACACTACTCCAGAAAGATCAAGCTATGGAGCTATAGCTACATTCACTTCCTGATGCTAACTCTGGGGCAGAGGCCTGATCAGTCAGCTAGTTAATGATGATCAGTCAGCTAGTTAATGATGCTAACCCTGCAAGAGGCTGTAGAGGAAGATGTTTCTCGGCTTTGGCGGTTACACTACTCCAGAAAGATCAAGCTATGGAGCTATAGCTACATTCACTTCCTGATGCTAACCCTGGGGCAGAGGCCTGATCAGTCAGCTAGTTAATGGTGATCAGTCAGCTAGTTAATGATGCTAACCCTGGGGCAGAGGTATGATCAGTCAGCTAGTTAATGGTGATCAGTCAGCTAGTTAATGATACTAACCCTGCAAGAGGCTGTAGAGGAAGATGTTTCTCGGCTTTGGCGGTTACACTACTCCAGAAAGATCAAGCTATGGAGCTATAGCTACATTCACTTCCTGATGCTAACTCTGGGGCAGAGGCCTGATCAGTCAGCTAGTTAATGATTATCAGTCAGCTAGTTAATGATGATCAGTCAGCTAGTTAATGATGCTAACCCTGGGGCAGAGGCCTGATCAGTCAGCTAGTTAATGATACTAACCCTGCAAGAGGCTGTAGAGGAAGATGTTTCTCGGCTTTGGCGGTTACACTACTCCAGAAAGATCAAGCTATGGAGCTATAGCTACATTCACTTCCTGATGCTAACTCTGGGGCAGAGGCCTGATCAGTCAGCTAGTTAATGATTATCAGTCAGCTAGTTAATGATTATCAGTCAGCTAGTTAATGATTATCAGTCAGCTAGTTAATGATGATCAGTCAGCTAGTTAATGATACTAACCCTGCAAGAGGCTGTAGAGGAAGATGTTTCTCGGCTTTGGCGGTTACACTACTCCAGAAAGATCAAGCTATGGAGCTATAGCTACATTCACTTCCTGATGCTAACTCTGGGGCAGAGGCCTGATCAGTCAGCTAGTTAATGATACTAACCCTGGGGCAGAGGTATGATCAGTCAGCTAGTTAATGGTGATCAGTCAGCTAGTTAATGATACTAACCCTGCAAGAGGCTGTAGAGGAAGATGTTTCTCGGCTTTGGCGGTTACACTACTCCAGAAAGATCAAGCTATGGAGCTATAGCTACATTCACTTCCTGATGCTAACTCTGGGGCAGAGGTATGATCAGTCAGCTAGTTAATGATGATCAGTCAGCTAGTTAATGGTGATCAGTCAGCTAGTTAATGATACTAACCCTGCAAGAGGCTGTAGAGGAAGATGTTTCTCGGCTTTGGTGGTTACACTACTCCAGAAAGATCAAGCTATGGAGCTATAGCTACATTCACTTCCTGATGCTAACTCTGGGGCAGAGGCCTGATCAGTCAGCTAGTTAATGATTATCAGTCAGCTAGTTAATGATACTAACCCTGCAAGAGGCAGTAGAGGAAGATGTTTCTCGGCTTTGGCGGTTACACTACTCCAGAAAGATCAAGCTATGGAGCTATAGCTACATTCACTTCCTGATGCTAACTCTGGGGCAGAGGCCTGATCAGTCAGCTAGTCAATGATGATCAGTCAGCTAGTTAATGATTATCAGTCAGCTAGTTAATGATGATCAGTCAGCTAGTTAATGATACTAACCCTGCAAGAGGCTGTAGAGGAAGATGTTTCTCGGCTTTGGCGGTTACACTACTCCAGAAAGATCAAGCTATGGAGCTATAGCTACATTCACTTCCTGATGCTAACTCTGGGGCAGAGGCCTGATCAGTCAGCTAGTTAATGATGATCAGTCAGCTAGTTAATGATACTAACCCTGGGGCAGAGGCCTGATCAGTCAGCTAGTTAATGATACTAACCCTGGGGCAAAGGCCTGATCAGTCAGCTAGTTAATGGTGATCAGTCAGCTAGTTAATGATACTAACCCTGGGGCAGAGGCCTGATCAGTCAGCTAGTTAATGATACTAACCCTGGGGCAGAGGCCTGATCAGTCAGCTAGTTAATGGTGATCAGTCAGCTAGTTAATGATACTAACCCTGCAAGAGGCTGTAGAGGAAGATGTTTCTCGGCTTTGGCGGTTACACTACTCCAGAAAGATCAAGCTATGGAGCTATAGCTACATTCACTTCCTGATGCTAACTCTGGGGCAGAGGCCTGATCAGTCAGCTAGTTAATGATACTAACCCTGGGGCAGAGGCCTGATCAGTCAGCTAGTTAATGATGATCAGTCAGCTAGTTAATGATACTAACCCTGCAAGAGGCTGTAGAGGAAGATGTTTCTCGGCTTTGGCGGTTACACTACTCCAGAAAGATCAAGCTATGGAGCTATAGCTACATTCACTTCCTGATGCTAACTCTGGGGCAGAGGTCTGATCAGTCAGCTAGTTAATGATGATCAGTCAGCTAGTTAATGATGCTAACCCTGGGGCAGAGGCCTGATCAGTCAGCTAGTTAATGATGATCAGTCAGCTAGTTAATGATACTAACCCTGGGGCAGAGGCCTGATCAGTCAGCTAGTTAATGATGATCAGTCAGCTAGTTAATGATGATCAGTCAGCTAGTTAATGATGATCAGTCAGCTAGTTAATGATACTAACCCTGCAAGAGGCTGTAGAGGAAGATGTTTCTCGGCTTTGGCGGTTACACTACTCCAGAAAGATCAAGCTATGGAGCTATAGCTACATTCACTTCCTGATGCTAACTCTGGGGCAGAGGTCTGATCAGTCAGCTAGTTAATGATGATCAGTCAGCTAGTTAATGATGATCAGTCAGCTAGTTAATGATGCTAACCCTGCAAGAGGCTGCAGAGGAAGATGTTTCTCGGCTTTGGTGGTTACACTACTCCAGAAAGATCAAGCTATGGAGCTATAGCTACATTCACTTCCTGATGCTAACCCTGGGGCAGAGGCCTGATCAGTCAGCTAGTTAATGATACTAACCCTGCAAGAGGCTGTAGAGGAAGATGTTTTTCGGGTTTGGCGGTTACACTACTCCAGAAAGATCAAGCTATGGAGCTATAGCTACATTCACTTCCTGATGCTAACTCTGGGGCAGAGGCCTGATCAGTCAGCTAGTTAATGATTATCAGTCAGCTAGTTAATGATGCTAACCCTGGGGCAGAGGCCTGATCAGTCAGCTAGTTAATGATGATCAGTCAGCTAGTTAATGATGATCAGTCAGCTAGTTAATGATGATCAGTCAGCTAGTTAATGATGATCAGTCAGCTAGTTAATGATTATCAGTCAGCTAGTTAATGATACTAACCCTGCTAGAGGCTGTAGAGGAAGATGTTTCTCGGCTTTGGCGGTTACACTACTCCAGAAAGATCAAGCTATGGAGCTATAGCTACATTCACTTCCTGATGCTAACTCTGGGGCAGAGGTATGATCAGTCAGCTAGTTAATGGTGATCAGTCAGCTAGTTAATGATACTAACCCTGCAAGAGGCTGTAGAGGAAGATGTTTCTCGGCTTTGGCGGTTACACTACTCCAGAAAGATCAAGCTATGGAGCTATAGCTACATTCACTTCCTGATGCTAACTCTGGGGCAGAGGCCTGATCAGTCAGCTAGTTAATGATGATCAGTCAGCTAGTTAATGATGATCAGTCAGCTAGTTAATGATACTAACCCTGCAAGAGGCTGTAGAGGAAGATGTTTCTCGGCTTTGGCGGTTACACTACTCCAGAAAGATCAAGCTATGGAGCTATAGCTACATTCACTTCCTGATGCTAACTCTGGGGCAGAGGTATGATCAGTCAGCTAGTTAATGATTATCAGTCAGCTAGTTAATGATGATCAGTCAGCTAGTTAATGATGATCAGTCAGCTAGTTAATGATGATCAGTCAGCTAGTTAATAATACTAACCCTGGGGCAGAGGCCTGATCAGTCAGCTAGTTAATGATGCTAACCCTGGGGCAGAGGCCTGATCAGTCAGCTAGTTAATGGTGATCAGTCAGCTAGTTAATGATACTAACCCTGCAAGAGGCTGTAGAGGAAGATGTTTCTCGGCTTTGGCGGTTACACTACTCCAGAAAGATCAAGCTATGGAGCTATAGCTACATTCACTTCCTGATGCTAACTCTGGGGCAGAGGCCTGATCAGTCAGCTAGTTAATGATGATCAGTCAGCTAGTTAATGATGATCAGTCAGCTAGTTAATGATTATCAGTCAGCTAGTTAATGATGATCAGTCAGCTAGTTAATGATGATCAGTCAGCTAGTTAATGATGATCAGTCAGCTAGTTAATGATTATCAGTCAGCTAGTTAATGATGATCAGTCAGCTAGTTAATGATTATCAGTCAGCTAGTTAATGATTATCAGTCAGCTAGTTAATGATGATCAGTCAGCTAGTTAATGATTATCAGTCAGCTAGTTAATGATTATCAGTCAGCTAGTTAATGATGATCAGTCAGCTAGTTAATGATGATCAGTCAGCTAGTTAATGATACTAACCCTGCAAGAGGCTGTAGAGGAAGATGTTTCTCGGCTTTGGCGGTTACACTACTCCAGAAAGATCAAGCTATGGAGCTATAGCTACATTCACTTCCTGATGCTAACTCTGGGGCAGAGGCCTGATCAGTCAGCTAGTTAATGATGATCAGTCAGCTAGTTAATGATACTAACCCTGCAAGAGGCTGTAGAGGAAGATGTTTCTCGGCTTTGGTGGTTACACTACTCCAGAAAGATCAAGCTATGGAGCTATAGCTACATTCACTTCCTGATGCTAACTCTGGGGCAGAGGTATGATCAGTCAGCTAGTTAATGATGATCAGTCAGCTAGTTAATGATACTAACCCTGCAAGAGGCTGTAGAGGAAGATGTTTCTCGGCTTTGGCGGTTACACTACTCCAGAAAGATCAAGCTATGGAGCTATAGCTACATTCACTTCCTGATGCTAACTCTGGGGCAGAGGCCTGATCAGTCAGCTAGTTAATGATACTAACCCTGGGGCAGAGGCCTGATCAGTCAGCTAGTTAATGATGATCAGTCAGCTAGTTAATGATACTAACCCTGGGGCAGAGGCCTGATCAGTCAGCTAGTTAATGATGATCAGTCAGCTAGTTAATGATACTAACCCTGGGGCAGAGGCCTGATCAGTCAGCTAGTTAATGATGATCAGTCAGCTAGTTAATGATACTAACCCTGGGGGCAGAGGTCTGATCAGTCAGCTAGTTAATGGTGATCAGTCAGCTAGTTAATGATACTAACCCTGGGGGCAGAGGTCTGATCAGTCAGCTAGTTAATGGTGATCAGTCAGCTAGTTAATGATACTAACCCTGGGGCAGAGGCCTGATCAGTCAGCTAGTTAATGATGATCAGTCAGCTAGTTAATGATACTAACCCTGGGGCAGAGGCCTGATCAGTCAGCTAGTTAATGATGATCAGTCAGCTAGTTAATGATACTAACCCTGGGGGCAGAGGTCTGATCAGTCAGCTAGTTAATGGTGATCAGTCAGCTAGTTAATGATGATCAGTCAGCTAGTTAATGATACTAACCCTGCAAGAGGCTGTAGAGGAAGATGTTTCTCGGCTTTGGCGGTTACACTACTCCAGAAAGATCAAGCTATGGAGCTATAGCTACATTCACTTCCTGATGCTAACTCTGGGGCAGAGGCCTGATCAGTCAGCTAGTTAATGATGATCAGTCAGCTAGTTAATGATGCTAACCCTGGGGCAGAGGCCTGATCAGTCAGCTAGTTAATGATGATCAGTCAGCTAGTTAATGATACTAACCCTGCAAGAGGCTGTAGAGGAAGATGTTTCTCGGCTTTGGCGGTTACACTACTCCAGAAAGATCAAGCTATGGAGCTATAGCTACATTCACTTCCTGATGCTAACTCTGGGGCAGAGGCCTGATCAGTCAGCTAGTTAATGATGATCAGTCAGCTAGTTAATGATACTAACCCTGCAAGAGGCTGTAGAGGAAGATGTTTCTCGGCTTTGGCGGTTACACTACTCCAGAAAGATCAAGCTATGGAGCTATAGCTACATTCACTTCCTGATGCTAACTCTGGGGCAGAGGTATGATCAGTCAGCTAGTTAATGATGATCAGTCAGCTAGTTAATGATACTAACCCTGCAAGAGGCTGTAGAGGAAGATGTTTCTCGGCTTTGGCGGTTACACTACTCCAGAAAGATCAAGCTATGGAGCTATAGCTACATTCACTTCCTGATGCTAACTCTGGGGCAGAGGCCTGATCAGTCAGCTAGTTAATGATACTAACCCTGGGGCAGAGGCCTGATCAGTCAGCTAGTTAATGATGATCAGTCAGCTAGTTAATGATACTAACCCTGGGGCAGAGGCCTGATCAGTCAGCTAGTTAATGATGATCAGTCAGCTAGTTAATGATACTAACCCTGGGGCAGAGGCCTGATCAGTCAGCTAGTTAATGATGATCAGTCAGCTAGTTAATGATACTAACCCTGGGGGCAGAGGTCTGATCAGTCAGCTAGTTAATGGTGATCAGTCAGCTAGTTAATGATACTAACCCTGGGGGCAGAGGTCTGATCAGTCAGCTAGTTAATGGTGATCAGTCAGCTAGTTAATGATACTAACCCTGGGGCAGAGGCCTGATCAGTCAGCTAGTTAATGATGATCAGTCAGCTAGTTAATGATACTAACCCTGGGGCAGAGGCCTGATCAGTCAGCTAGTTAATGATGATCAGTCAGCTAGTTAATGATACTAACCCTGGGGGCAGAGGTCTGATCAGTCAGCTAGTTAATGGTGATCAGTCAGCTAGTTAATGATGATCAGTCAGCTAGTTAATGATACTAACCCTGCAAGAGGCTGTAGAGGAAGATGTTTCTCGGCTTTGGCGGTTACACTACTCCAGAAAGATCAAGCTATGGAGCTATAGCTACATTCACTTCCTGATGCTAACTCTGGGGCAGAGGCCTGATCAGTCAGCTAGTTAATGATGATCAGTCAGCTAGTTAATGATGCTAACCCTGGGGCAGAGGCCTGATCAGTCAGCTAGTTAATGATGATCAGTCAGCTAGTTAATGATACTAACCCTGCAAGAGGCTGTAGAGGAAGATGTTTCTCGGCTTTGGCGGTTACACTACTCCAGAAAGATCAAGCTATGGAGCTATAGCTACATTCACTTCCTGATGCTAACTCTGGGGCAGAGGCCTGATCAGTCAGCTAGTTAATGATGATCAGTCAGCTAGTTAATGATACTAACCCTGCAAGAGGCTGTAGAGGAAGATGTTTCTCGGCTTTGGCGGTTACACTACTCCAGAAAGATCAAGCTATGGAGCTATAGCTACATTCACTTCCTGATGCTAACTCTGGGGCAGAGGCCTGATCAGTCAGCTAGTTAATGATGATCAGTCAGCTAGTTAATGATGATCAGTCAGCTAGTTAATGATGATCAGTCAGCTAGTTAATGATGATCAGTCAGCTAGTTAATAATACTAACCCTGGGGCAGAGGCCTGATCAGTCAGCTAGTTAATGATGCTAACCCTGGGGCAGAGGCCTGATCAGTCAGCTAGTTAATGATGATCAGTCAGCTAGTTAATGATACTAACCCTGGGGGCAGAGGTCTGATCAGTCAGCTAGTTAATGATGATCAGTCAGCTAGTTAATGATACTAACCCTGGGGCAGAGGCCTGATCAGTCAGCTAGTTAATGGTGATAAGTCAGCTAGTTAATGATGATCAGTCAGCTAGTTAATGATGATCAGTCAGCTAGTTAATGATGATCAGTCAGCTAGTTAATGATACTAACCCTGGGGCAGAGGCCTGATCAGTCAGCTAGTTAATGATGATCAGTCAGCTAGTTAATGATACTAACCCTGGGGCAGAGGCCTGATCAGTCAGCTAGTTAATGATGATCAGTCAGCTAGTTAATGATACTAACCCTGGGGCAGAGGCCTGATCAGTCAGCTAGTTAATTATGATCAGTCAGCTAGTTAATGATGCTAACCCTGGGGGCAGAGACCTGATCAGTCAGCTAGTTAATGATACTAACCCTGGGGGCAGAGGCCTGATCAGTCAGCCAGTTAATGGTGCTAACCCTGGGGGCAGAGACCTGATCAGTCAGCTAGTTAATGGTGCTAACCCTGGGGGCAGAGACCTGATCAGTCAGCTAGTTAATGATGCTAACAATGGGGGCAGAGACCTGATCAGTTAGCTAGTTAATGATACTAACCCTGGGGCAGAGGCCTGATCAGTCAGCTAGTTAATGATACTAACCCTGGGGCAGAGGCCTGATCAGTCAGCTAGTTAATGATGCTAACCTTGGGGGCAGAGACCTGATCAGTCAGCTAGTTAATGATACTAACCCTGGGGCAGAGGTCTGATCAGTCAGCTAGTTAATGATACTAACCCTGGGGCAGATGCATGATCAGTCAGCTAGTTAATGATGCTAACCCTGGGGCAGAGACCTGATCAGTCAGCTAGTTAATGGTGCTAACCCTGGGGGCAGAGACCTGATCAGTCAGCTAGTTAATGATGCTAACAATGGGGGCAGAGGCCTGATCAGTCAGCTAGTTAATGATGATCAGTCAGCTAGTTAATGATACTAACCCTGGGGCAGAGGCCTGATCAGTCAGCTAGTTAATGATGATCAGTCAGCTAGTTAATGATGCTAACCCTGGGGGCAGAGGCCTGATCAGTCAGCTAGTTAATGGTGCTAACCCTGGGGGCAGAGACCTGATCAGTCAGCTAGTTAATGGTGCTAACCCTGGGGGCAGAGACCTGATCAGTCAGCTAGTTAATGATGCTAACAATGGGGGCAGAGACCTGATCAGTCAGCTAGTTAATGATGCTAACCCTGGGGCAGATGCCTGATCAGTCAGCTAGTTAATGATGCTAACCCTGGGGCAGATGCCTGATCAGTCAGCTAGTTAATGATGATCAGTCAGCTAGTTAATGATGATCAGTCAGCTAGTTAATGGTGCTAACCCTGGGGCAGATGCCTGATCAGTCAGCTAGTTAATGATGCTAACCCTGGGGGCAGAGGCCTGATTAGTCAGCTAGTTAATGATGCCAACCCTGGGGCAGAGGTATGATCAGTCAGCTAGTTAATGATACTAACCCTGGGGCAGAGGCCTGATCAGTCAGCTAGTTAATGGTGCTAACCCTGGGGCAGAGGCCTGATCAGTCAGCTAGTTAATGATGCTAACCCTGGGGCAGAGGCCTGATCAGTCAGCTAGTTAATGATACTAACCCTGGGGCAGAGGCCTGATCAGTCAGCTAGTTAATGGTGCTAACCCTGGGGGCAGAGACCTGATCAGTCAGCTAGTTAATGGTGCTAACCCTGGGGGCAGAGACCTGATCAGTCAGCTAGTTAATGATGCTAACAATGGGGGCAGAGACCTGATCAGTTAGCTAGTTAATGATACTAACCCTGGGGCAGAGGCCTGATCAGTCAGCTAGTTAATGATACTAACCCTGGGGCAGAGGCCTGATCAGTCAGCTAGTTAATGATGCTAACCTTGGGGGCAGAGACCTGATCAGTCAGCTAGTTAATGATACTAACCCTGGGGCAGAGGTCTGATCAGTCAGCTAGTTAATGATACTAACCCTGGGGCAGATGCCTGATCAGTCAGCTAGTTAATGATGCTAACCCTGGGGCAGAGACCTGATCAGTCAGCTAGTTAATGGTGCTAACCCTGGGGGCAGAGACCTGATCAGTCAGCTAGTTAATGATGCTAACAATGGGGGCAGAGGCCTGATCAGTCAGCTAGTTAATGATGATCAGTCAGCTAGTTAATGATACTAACCCTGGGGCAGAGGCCTGATCAGTCAGCTAGTTAATGATGATCAGTCAGCTAGTTAATGATGCTAACCCTGGGGCAGAGGTCTGATCAGTCAGCTAGTTAATGATGCTAACTCTGGGGGCAGAGGCCTGATCAGTCAGCTAGTTAATGGTGCTAACCCTGGGGGCAGAGACCTGATCAGTCAGCTAGTTAATGGTGCTAACCCTGGGGGCAGAGACCTGATCAGTCAGCTAGTTAATGATGCTAACAATGGGGGCAGAGACCTGATCAGTCAGCTAGTTAATGATGCTAACCCTGGGGCAGATGCCTGATCAGTCAGCTAGTTAATGATGCTAACCCTGGGGCAGATGCCTGATCAGTCAGCTAGTTAATGATGATCAGTCAGCTAGTTAATGATGATCAGTCAGCTAGTTAATGGTGCTAACCCTGGGGCAGATGCCTGATCAGTCAGCTAGTTAATGATGCTAACCCTGGGGGCAGAGGCCTGATTAGTCAGCTAGTTAATGATGCCAACCCTGGGGCAGAGGTATGATCAGTCAGCTAGTTAATGATACTAACCCTGGGGCAGAGGCCTGATCAGTCAGCTAGTTAATGGTGCTAACCCTGGGGCAGAGGCCTGATCAGTCAGCTAGTTAATGATGCTAACCCTGGGGCAGAGGCCTGATCAGTCAGCTAGTTAATGATACTAACCCTGGGGCAGAGGCCTGATCAGTCAGCTAGTTAATGATGCTAACCCTGGGGGCAGAGGCCTGATCAGTCAGCTAGTTAATGATACTAACCCTGGGGCAGAGGCCTGATCAGTCAGCTAGTTAAGGATGCTAACCCTGGGGGCAGAGGCCTGATCAGTCAGCAAGTTAATGATGCTAACCCTGGGGCAGAGGTCTGATCAGTCAGCTAGTTAATGGTGCTAACCCTGGGGCAGAGGTCTGATCAGTCAGCTAGTTAATGATACTAACCCTGGGGCAGAGGCCTGATCAGTCCACTAGTTAATGATACTAACCCTGGGGCAGAGGCCTGATCAGTCAGCTAGTTAAAAGGAGGGTGGATCTGTCAATCACATCATTCCAATTTTCATTCTAAAACTAGAGGAGCAGCCGTTGTATTTAGTTCAAACAACTTGTTCGTAAGGTCAAGTGTAGAGGCAGACTCAGCAGGCCATGTCATTCATGTAGTAGGAAGACTGTATAATACACCTGTTTTCTTGGCTAACATTTATGCATCGAATTGGGAGAACAGTTCATTCTTCACAAATGTATTTTCTCGATGACCAAATATGGACACACCACCTAATACTAGGTGGTGATATGAATCGCCCAATCTGGATCGTCTTCATCAAAGACAGTATCCACAATTCAGCTATTTCTTATGTCCTGAATACAAAGCGTTATGTTTGGGGCAAGTCCAACACAACACATCACTGAGTACCACTCTTCATATTTTAAAGCATGGTGGTGGCTGCATCATGTTATGGGTATGCTTGTCACCGGCAAGGACTATTGAGTTTTTTAGGATAAACATTTATGGAATAGAGCTAAGCATAGACAAAATCTTAAAGGAAAACTCGGTTCAGTCTGCTTTCCACTAGACACTGGGAGATTAATTCACCTTTCAGCAGGACAATAACCTAAAACACAAGGCCAAAAATACACTGGAGTTGCCTACCAAGATGACATTGAATATTCCTGAGTGGCCTAGTTACAGTTTTGACTTAAATCGTCTTGAAACTTTGATCAACAACCAACTTCTGTCTGTCTGTCTGTCTGTCTGTCTGTCTGTCTGTCTGTCTGTCTGTCTGTCTGTCTGTCTGTCTGTCTGTTTGTATATCTGTCTGTCTGTCACAAACCTCTGTCACAACAGACATGATGGGTTTACAAGCCAGGTCCAACAGACTGAAGACTGGTCTTAGTACAGTAGTGCAAACCATCTGGAAAAGTGTGAGTTCCAACCAGTCAGTTATCATTTCAGTTATCCTCTGTCTAATTACTTCCAGTCAAAACCACCCTGACTCAGCCTGTGGAGGCTGAGGGCTGAGAGCTGGAGGCTGGTGGGCAGGGGGAACAGCTTTAGGGTCATTGTCATGTGACCAGATCTACCATATTGTGTGCAGCACAGTCATGATGAGAACAGGGGTTTCCTGTGTGTGTTAGTGTTTTTTGTTGATGTGTATTTTGACCTCTGTTTTGTTATTTTCTGGTCTTGTGTCAATTTGCTTTAGGTCTACCGGTATGTAAACGTTTCTGAGTCTCCCTTCTTGGAATAATAGGAAGTCATCTGTTTTTATGGGGAAACACGAGGTTGCAACATATCTTTTAAAATAACACACAAGCAGTACTTCACCTCTTGATTATAAAGAACAGACATTCAGTACTTCACCTCTTGATTAAAAAGAACTGACATTCAGTACTTCACCTCTTGACTAAAAAGAACAGACATTCAGTACTTTATCTCTTGATTAAAAAGAACAGACATTCAGTACTTTATCTCTTGATTAAAAAGAACAGACATTCAGTACTTTATCTCTTGATTAAAAAGAACAGACATTCAGTACTTTATCTCTTGATTATAAAGAACAGACATTCAGTACTTTATCTCTTGATTATAAAGAACACGCAATAGATGAGGTAAAGATGTCAATCAATCTCAAACAATGGAATTGCCATGGAAATGCGTGGGGGGGAAAGATCCCAAGTCTCCTCGTTGGCCCCCAGAAAAAAATTGGCTACATTTAGGATATAGTTTAAACGTGTATTTCACACTATGTTGAGGTAAAAATGCTTGTATGGATGTTAATCCCAACACACGGTCCTGTCATCGTCACCAATTAACTGCACTGCAGTTAAAAAACGACATTGATTTACACCACCAATTTCTGTACGCTAGCTATGCTAACCAGTTAGACCGTTTAGAAGTCACTTCTTCTAAACCTGAAAAGAGACAACTTCTACATGTTATTCAGCGAAAAAAAGACAAATATATCAAAATCGGAATTAAGTAACCACATTGCAGTGTTGCAAAGTACCTAAGTAAAAATACTTTTCAAGTACTACTTGAGTCGTTTTTTTACTTTACTTTACTATTTATATTTTACATTTTAATCCTGACACCCCAAAGGTAGTCGTTACATTTTGAATGCGTAGCAGGACAGGAAAATGATGCAATTCACACACTTATCAAGACAACATCCCTGGTTCACTAAACAGACAACATCCCTGGTCATCCCTTCTAGCCTCTGATCTGGAGGACTCACTAAACAGACAACATCCCTGGTCATCCCCACAGTCTCTGATCTGGAGGACTCACTAAACAGAGAACATCCCTGGTCATCCCCACAGTCTCTGATCTGGAGGACTCACTAAACAGAGAACATCCCTGGTCATCCCCACAGTCTCTGATCTGGAGGACTCACTAAACAGAGAACATCCCTGGTCATCCCTTCTAGTCTCTGATCTGGAGGACTCACTAAACAGACAACATCCTTGGTCATCCCCACAGTCTCTGATCTGGAGGACTCACTAAACAGAGAACATCCCTGGTCATCCCCACAGTCTCTGATCTGGAGGACTCACTAAACAGACAACATCCCTGGTCATCCCTTCTAGCCTCTGATCTGGAGGACTCCCTAAACAGACAACATCCCTGGTCATCCCTTCTAGCCTCTGATCTGGAGGACTCACTAAACAGACAACATCCCTGGTCATCCCTTCTAGCCTCTGATCTGGAGGACTCACTAAACAGACAACATCCCTGGTCATCCCTTCTAGCCTCTGATCTGGAGGACTCACTAAACAGACAACATCCCTGGTCATCCCTTCTAGCCTCTGATCTGGAGGACTCACTAAACAGACAACATCCCTGGTCATCCCTTCTAGTCTCTGATCTGGAGGACTCACTAAACAGGCAACATCCCTGGTCATCCCTTCTAGCCTCTGATCTGGAGGACTCACTAAACAGACAACATCCCTGGTCATCCCTTCTAGCCTCTGATCTGGAGGACTCACTAAACAGACAACATCCCTGGTCATCCCTTCTAGCCTCTGATCTGGAGGACTCACTAAACAGACAACATCCCTGGTCATCCCTTCTAGCCTCTGATCTGGAGGACTCACTAAACAGAGAACATCCCTGGTCATCCCTACTGCCTCTGATCTGGAGGACTCACTAAACAGAGAACATCCCTGGTCATCCCTTCTAGCCTCTGATCTGGAGGACTCACTAAACAGAGAACATCCCTGGTCATCCCTTCTAGCCTCTGATCTGGAGGACTCACTAAACAGACAACATCCCTGGTCATCCCTTCTAGCCTCTGATCTGGAGGACTCACTAAACAGAGAACATCCCTGGTCATCCCTACTGCCTCTGATCTGGAGGACTCACTAAACAGAGAATATCCCTGGTCATCCCTACTGCCTCTGATCTGGAGGACTCACTAAACAGAGAACATCCCTGGTCATCCCCACAGCCTCTGATCTGGAGGACTCACTAAACAGAGAACATCCCTGGTCATCCCTTCTAGCATCTGATCTGGAGGACTCACTAAACATAAATGCTTCATTTATCAAGTTTAAAATGATGTCTGAGTGTTGGAGTCTGCTTCTGGACATCCGTACATAAACAACAAGAAAATTGTTTACTTTGATACTTTTGTTTTGCAATTTCATTTACTTTTGATACTTAAATATATATTTTTTAAAACAAATATTTTTTTGACATTTACTCAAGTAATATTTTACCAAGTGACTCGTTTTCCATTAAAGGTATCTTTACTTTTACTCAAGTATGACAATTGTGTACTTTTTCCACCACTACCACATTGTGGGTCAGTTACATCATCATCAATGATGATGTCACAATGTGCGCCGACTTCTGCGTTCCATTGACTCCTTCCGAACCAGATAGAATTCAGCTCCGTGATGATCTCCTGCTGTGGCCGGGATGGTCCACTATATGTTGTCCTAAGAGCTGGCCAAGCATAATTTACTAGCTGACTGATCAGGCCTCTGCCCCCAGGGTTGGCATCATTAACTAGCTGACTGATCAGGCCTCTGCCCCCAGGGTTGGCATCATTAACTAGCTGACTGATCAGGCCTCTGCCCCCAGGGTTGGCATCATTAACTAGCTGACTGATCAGGTCTCTGCCCCCATTGTTAGCGTCATTAACTAGCTGACTGATCAGGCCTCTGCCCCCAAGGTTGGCATCATTAACTAGCTGACTGATCAGGCCTCTGCACCAGGGTTAGCATCATTAACTAGCTGACTGATCAGGCCTCTGCCTGATAACTGTACCCTGGTTCAAGTCTATAACTATACCCTGGTTAGGATCTATAACTGTACCCTGGTTCAGGTCTATAACTGTACCCTGGTTCAGGTCTATAACTGTACCCTGTTTAGGATCTATAACTGTACCCTGGTTCAGGTCTATAACTGTACCCTGGTTCAGGTCTATAACTTTACCCTGGTTAGGATCTATAACTGTACCCTGGTTAGGATCTATAACTGTACCCTGGTTCAGGTCTATAACTGTACCCTGGTTCAGGTCTATAACTGTACCCTGGTTAGGATCTATAACTGTACCCTGGTTCAGGTCTATAACTGTGCCCTGGTTCAGGTCTATAACTGTACCCTGGTTAGGATCTATAACTGTACCCTGGTTCAGGTCTATAACTATACCCTGGTTCAGGTCTATAACTGTACCCTGGTTAGGATCTATAACTATACCCTGGTTCAGGTCTATAACTATACCCTGGTTAGGATCTATAACTGTACCCTGGTTCAGGTCTATAACTGTACCCTGGTTCAGGTCTATAACTGTACCCTGGTTAGGATCTATAACTGTACCCTGGTTCAGGTCTATAACTGTACCCTGGTTAGGATCTATAACTGTACCCTGGTTAGGATCTATAACTGTACCCTGGTTTAGGTCTATAACTGTACTGTAACTGTACCCTGGTTAGGATCTATAACTGGCAGGGGGTAGAGAGAGCTGTTTTTAGTTACAGGCTCAGCAGACAAGCAGGGGGTAGAGAGAGCCCCACAGCACCGCAGCACAACGGTAAATGTTATCAGATGTGCTGAGATGTTTTTGTTGCTTCTATCCTCCAGAGAAACATTCCTCTATCACACCATGGATTCCTTCGGGGCACTGTCCTGAGAATGGAGGAGCCTGCAGGTGTATGTCAGTTAACATGTGTTTAGATTGGATAGTCTAGCCAGCTCTCTAAACGTGTTGTAATCATGGTCTAATTACTGACCAGGGGGCCGCAATTGAATTTGTTAGCTACTCTCACTCAGATATCATATTCAAAACGTCAAACATTTCTCTCCACCCCATGGCAAAATGTATAGAACTGCAGGAAATGAACTGGAAAACACTCTGCTACCATGACCCAAAAGGAAAGGGCTCTGACTGTATATGTGGGGATAGATGAGGGTATAGATGAGGGTATAGATGAGAGAATAGATGTGGGTATAGATGAGGGTATAGATGAGGGTATAGATGAGAGTATAGATGAGGGTATAGATGAGGGTAAAGATGTGGGTATAGATGAGGGTAAAGGTGAGGGTATAGATTTGGGTAGAGCTGTGGTTATAGATGAGGGTATAGATGTGGGTATAGATGAGGGTATAGATGAGGGTATAGATGTGGGTATAGATGTGGTTATAGATGAGGGTATAGATGAGGGTAAGGATGAGGGTATAGATGTGGGTATAGCTGTGGTTATAGATGAGGGTATAGATGAGGGTATAGATGAGGGTATAGATGAAGGTCTAGCATAGGGTATAGAGGAGGGTATGGATTAGGGTATAGATGAGGGTATGGATGAGGGTATAGCTGTGGGTATAGATGAGGGTATAGATGAAGGTATAGAATAGGGTATAGATGAGGGTATAGATGAGGGTATAGCTGTGGGTATAGATGAGTGTATAGCTGTGGGTATAGATTAGGGTATATGTGAGGGTATAGATGAAGGTATAGAATAGGGTATAGATAAGGGTATAGATGAGGGTTTATCTGTGGGTATAGATGAGGGTATAGCTGTGGGGATATATGAGGGTATAGATGAGGGTATAGATGAAGGTATAGAATAGGGTATGGATGAGGGTATGGATGAGGGTATATATGAGGGTATGGATGAGGGTATAGAATAGGGTATAGATGAGGGTATAGAATAGGGTATAGATGAGGTTATAGATGATGGTATAGATGAGGGTATATATGACGGTATGGATGAGGGTATATATGAGGGTATAGATGAGGGTATGGATGAGGGTATAGAATAGGGTATGGATGAGGGTATAGAATAGGGTATAGATGAGGTTATAGATGAGGGTATAGATGAGGGTATATATGAGGGTATGGATGATGGTATAGAATAGGGTATAGATGAGGTATATATGAGGGTATATATGAGGGTATGGATGAGGGTATAGAATAGGGTATAGATGAGGTTATAGATGAAGGTATAGATGAGAGTATATATGAGGGTATAGATGAGGGTATATATGAGGGTATAGATGAGGGTATATATGAGGGTATAGATGAGGGTATATATTAGGGTATATATGAGGGTATATATGAGGGTATGGATGAGGGTATAGAATAGGGTATAGATGAGGGTATATATGAGGGTATGGATGAGGGTATAGAATAGGGTATAGATGAGGTATATATGAGGGTATATATGAGGGTATGGATGAGGGTATAGATGAGGGAATAGATGAGGGTATATATTAGGGTATATATGAGGGTATATATGAGGGTATGGATGAGGGTATAGAATAGGGTATAGATGAGGGTGTATATGAGGGTATGGATGAGGGTATAGAATAGGGTATATATGAGGGTATATATGAGGGTATATATGAGGGTATGGAAGAGGGTATAGATGAGGGTATGGATGAGGGTATAGATGTGGGTATATATGAGGGTATATATGAGGGTATATATGAGGGTATATATGAGGGTATGGATGAGGGTATGGATGAGGGTATGGATGAGGGTATAGATGAGGGTATAGATGAGGGTATGGATGAGGGTATAGATGAGGGTATAGATGAGGGTATGGATGAGGGTATAGATGAGGGTATAGATGAGGGTATAGATGAGGGTATGGATGAGGGTATAGAATAGGGTATAGATGAGGTATATATGAGGGTATATATGAGGGTATGGATGAGGGTATAGAATAGGGTATAGATGAGGTATATATGAGGGTATATATGAGGGTATGGAAGAGGGTATAGATGAGGGTATGGATGAGGGTATAGATGTGGGTATATATGAGGGTATATATGAGGGTATATATGAGGGTATATATGAGGGTATGGATGAGGGTATGGATGAGCGTATGGATGAGGGTATAGATGAGGGTATAGATGAGGGTATGGATGAGGGTATAGATGAGGGTATAGATGAGGGTATGGATGAGGGTATAGATGAGGGTATAGATGAGGGTATGGATGAGGGTATGGATGAGGGTATGGATGAGGGTATAGATGAGGTATATATGAGGGTATGGATGAGGGTATGGATGAGGGTATGGATGAGGGTATGGATGAGGGTATGGATGAGGGTATAGATGAGGGTATAGATGAGGGTATGGATGAGGGTATGGATGAGGGTATAGATGAGGGTATAGATGAGGGTATGGATGAGGGTATAGATGAGGGTATGGATGAGGGTATATATGAGGGTATGGATGAGGGTATAGATGAGGGTATGGATGAGGGTATGGATGAGGGTATATATGAGGGTATATATGAGGGTATATATGAGGGTATATATGAGGGTATATATGAGGGTATGGATGAGGGTATGGATGAGGGTATGGATGAGGGAATAGATGGGCCCCGTTAAAAAAATATTTTAAAAACATTAAAGCTTCAACCCCCTGTGAGGTTATGAAATATTTCCAAAAGGGAAACCTGCATCTGGCTGGTGCTGAAAGCCCTTGTTATTCTGCCCCTGATCCAATAAGGTGACACGCGAATGTGTCAAAACAGTCGCGTCAGTATTTTGATATCAATTCATTGTCCAATACTTTCATCATTACATTATCTCTGGTCGTACAATGGAAAAGCATCTGATTCCTACAGTACTTTGATGTGCGATTACATCGCAGTATATATCATTGTTTTAAACACATCTCGTGCTTGACGGCGCTAACGAGAGAGTCATTAAAATCAAATCTCCCGGTTTCTCCTGTGAAATATGACTTTTCAGGATTAGGTCCTGGAGGAACAAAAACACACACTATAGCCCTGTTAGCCTCCCAGACCTTATATAACCCTGGGTGGATTTGGACTGGTATAGCAGGCAGTGTTGTGCGTGTGCGTGTGTGTGTGTGTGTGTGTGTGTGTGTGTGTGTGTGTGTGTGCGTGTGCGTGTGCGTGTGTGTGTGTGTGTAATGCAGGATAACATTAGCTCTGACCCATGACTGGCTGGTCTGTAATGGGGCCGTCTGGTTCGGTGCGTCACAGATTTGGTCTGGGTCCTATAGACATTGGACGTTTGAGAACCACATCAGACCTAAGAAACAGACCCAGAGCTTAGACAACATCATCCTTTAATCAATCATGTTCATCCTGGGAGGTAGCGTTACTCTCTATCACCTATGACACCATCTCTATCACCCACACCATCTCTATCACCCACACCATCTACTACCATCTCCATAATCCACACCCACCATCTCTATCACCCACACCATCTCTATCATCCACACCATCTCTCACCCACACCATCCTCTATCACCCACACCATCTCTATCCATCTCTCCCACACCATCACCCACACCATCTCTATCACCCACACCATCTCTCTCACCCACTCTCATCTCTATCACCCACACCATCTCTATCACCCACACCATCTCTCTCACCCATACCATCTCTCACCCACACCATCTCTATCACCCACATCCTCTCTATTAACCACACCATCTCTCACCCACACCATCTCTATCACCCACACCATCTCTCTCACCCATACCATCTCTCACCCACACCATCTCTATCACCCACACCATCTCTATCACCCACACCATCTCTCTCACCCATACCATCTCTATCACCCACACCATCTCTCTCACCCATACCATCTCTCACCCACACCATCTCTATCACCCACACCATCTCTATCACCCACACCATCTCTCTCACCCATACCATCTCTCACCCACACCATCTCTATCACCCACATCCTCCCTATTAACCACACCATCTCTCACCCACACCATCTCTATCACCCAAACCATCTCTATCACCCACACCATCTCTATCACCCACTCCATCTCTCACCCACACTATCTCTCTCACCCACAACTTCTCTATCACCCACACCATTTCTCACCCACACCATCTCTATCACCCACACCATCTCTATCACCCACACCATCTCTCTCACCCACACCATCTCTATCACCCACACACATCTCTCACCCACACCATCTCTCTCACCCAGACCATCTCTCTCACCCACACCATCTCTATCAACCACACCATCTCTCACCCATACCATCTCTATCACCCACACCATCTCTCTCACCCACACCATCTCTCTCACCCACATCCTCTCTATTAACCACACCATCTCTCACCCACACCATCTCTATCACCCACACCATCTCTCACCCACACCATCTCTATCACCGACACCATCTCTGTCACCCACACCATCTCTCTATCACCCACACCATCTCTCTCACCCACACCATCTCTCACCCACACCATCTCTGTCAGCCAAACCAAATCTCTCACCCACACCATCTCTATGACACACACCATCTCACCCACACCATCTCTCTAACCCACACCATCTCTCTCACCCACACCATCTCTCACCCACACCATCTCTATCACCCACACCATCTCTCTCACCCACAACATATCTATCACCCACACCATCTCTCTCACCCAAATCATCGCCTCACCCAAATCATCGCTCTTGCCCACACCATCTCTCACCCACACCATCTCTATCACCCTCACCATCTCTCTCACCCACACCATCTCTCTCACCCACACCATCTCTATCACCCTCACCATCTCTATCACCCGCATCCTCTCTATTAACCACACCATCTCTCACCCACACCATCTCTCACCCACACCATCTCTATCACCCACACCATCTCTCTCACCCACACCATCTCTCTCACCCACACCATCTCTCTCACCCACACCATCTCTCTCACCCACACCATCTCTATCACCCACACCATCTCTCTCACCCGCACCATCTCAAACACCCACACCATCTCTCACCCACACCATCTCTCACCCACACCATCTCTCACCCTCTGTTTCTCTCTCTCCCAAAGTTTCTTTCGCTCCCTCTGTGTCTCTCTCTCCCTCTGTTTTACTCTCTCCCTCTGTTTCTCTCTCTCCCTCTGTTTCTCTCTCTCCCTCTGTGTCTCTCTCTCCCTCTGTTTCTTTCGCTCCCTCTGTGTCTCTCTCTCCCTCTGTTTCACTCTCTCCCTCTGTTTCTCTCTCTCCCTCTGTTTCTCTCTCTCCCTCTGTTTCTCTCTCTCCCTCTGTTTCTTTCGCTCCCTCTGTTTCTCTCGCTCCCTCTGTCGCTCTCTCTCTCCCTCTGTTTCTCTCGCTCTCTCCCTCTGTTTCTCTCACTCTCTCCCTCTGTTTCTCTCACTCTCTCCCTCTGTTTCTCTCTTTCCCTCTGTTTCATTCACTCCCTCTGTTTCTCTCGCTCCCTCTGTTTCTCTCTC
>NC_143043.1:53804946-53849946 GCF_057628025.1 Oncorhynchus mykiss | reverse complement strand
GATTCCAGGTAGAACTCTTTAGGATTCCAGGTAGAACTCTTTAGGATTCCCTGTAGAACTCTTTAGGATTCCATGTAGCACCCTCTGTGTAAAAGGTTTTACATGGAACTCAAAAGTGTTCTACCCGGAACCAAAAAAAAGGGTTCTTCAAAGGATTTTGATATGGGGACAGCCGAAGAACCCTTTATAGAACCTTTCTTCTGTATGAGTGAAGAGTTAACATGTTCTTGCTCAGAGTTTGCGGTTGAGTGTGGTGCTGTCATGCTCATGCACGGCTGAGAATGTTTTCAACTTTGATTCCGTTCTGGTTTGGTCAGTAATGACTCATGACAAGCATGCATGAATGATAAACCGGGTAGAAACGAAGAACCAGTGGACCCTCTCTATAGCAACTCAAATGCCCCTGGTAGAAACGAAGAACCAGTGGACCCTCTCTATAGCAACTCAAATGCCCCGCCCACCTAAGGATTGGTTTGCTTTCATTTGACTCCAATACACTACATAATACACTACATAACACACTACATAATACACTACATAATACATAATACACTACATAATACACTACATAATACATAATACACTACATAATACACTACATAATACATAATACACTACATAATACACTACATAATACACTACATAATACATAATACACTACATAATACACTACATAATACATAATACACTACATGATACACTACATAATACACTACATAATACATAATACACTACATAATACACTACATAATACATAATACACTACATAATACATAATACACTACATAATACACTACATAATACAATACATAATACACTACATAATACACCACATAATACACCACATAATACATAATACACAACATAATACACTACATAATACACAATACACTACATAATACATTACATAATACACTACATAATACATAATACACTACATAATACACTACATAATACATAATACACTACATAATACACTACATAATACATAATACACTACATAATACACTACATAATAAAATACATAATACACTACATAATACATAATACACTACATAATACACTACATAATACATAATACACTACATAATACATAATACACTATATAATACATAATACACTACATAATACACTACATAATACATAATACACTACATAATACACTACATAATACATAATACACTACATAATACATAATACACTATATAATACATAATACACTACATAATACACTACATAATACACTACATAATACATAAAACACTACATAATACACTACATAATACATAATACACTACATAATACACTACATAATACATAATACACTACATAATACACTACATAATACATAATACATAATACACTACATAATACACTACATAATACATAATACACTACATAATACATAATACAATACATAATACATAATACACTACATAATACTTAATACACTACATAATACACTACATAATACACAACATAATACAATACATAATACACTACATAATACACCACATAATATTCTACATAATACATAATACACTACATAATACATAATACATAATACACTACATAATACACTACATAATACACTACATAATACACTACATAATACACCACATAATATTCTACATAATACATAATACACTACATAATACACTACATAATAATATACATAATACACTACATAATAAATTACACAATACATAATACAATACATAATACACTACACTACATAATACACTACATAATACATAATACACTACATAATAAAATACATAATACACTACATAATAAAATACACAATACATAATACAATACATAATACACTGCGTAATACAATACATAATACATAATACACTACATAATACACTACATAATACAATACATAATACACTACATAATACAATACATAATACATAATACACTACATAATGCACTACACTACATAATACACTACACAATACATAATACACTGCGTAATACATAATACAATACATAATACACTACATAATGCACTGCAAAATACACTACATAATACACTACATAATACACTACGTAATACACTACATAATACACTACATAATACACTACATAATACACTACATAATACACTACGTAATACACTACATAATACACTACGTAATACACTACATAATACACTACATAATACACTACATAATACACTACATAATACATAATACACTGCGTAATACTTAATACACTACAAAATACACTACATAATACACTACATAATACACTACATAATACACTACATAATACACTAAATAATACACTACATAATACACTACACAATACATAATACACTACAAAATACACTAAATAATACACTACAAATACACTACATAATACACTAAATAATACACTACATAATACACTAGATACACTACATAATACACTACATAATACACTAGATACACTACATAATACACTACGTAATACACTAAATAATACACTACGTAATACATAATACACTACAAATACACTACATAATACACTACATTTGTATAGTAATGATAATATACACATATACACTACATATCACTAGTAATACACTACATAATACACTACGTAATACATAATACTCTACAAAATACACTACATAGTACACTTATACACTAAGTAATACACTACATAATACACTACGTAATACATAATACTCTACAAAATACACTACATAATACACTACATAATACACTAAGTAATACATACATAGTACACATATACATAATACACTACATAATAAATTACACAATACATAATACAATACATAATACACTACATAATACACTACGTAATACACTACATAATACACTACGTAATACACTACATAATACACTACATAATAAAATACATAATACACTACATAATAAAATACACAATACATAATACAATACATAATACACTGCGTAATACAATACATAATACATAATACACTACATAATACACTACATAATACATAATACACTACATAATACACTACATAATACAATACATAATACACTACATAATACAATACATAATACATAATACACTACATAATGCACTACACTACATAATACACTACACAATACATAATACACTGCGTAATACATAATACAATACATAATACACTACATAATGCACTGCAAAATACACTACATAATACACTACATAATACACTACGTAATACACTACATAATACACTACATAATACACTACATAATACACTACGTAATACACTACATAATACACTACGTAATACACTACATACACTACATAATACACTACATAATACACTACAAATAATACATAATACACTGCGTAATACTTAATACACTACAAAATACACTACATAATACACTACATAATACACTACATAATACACTACATAATACACTACATAATACACTAAATAATACACTACATAATACACTACACAATACATAATACACTACAAAATACACTAAATAATACACTACAAAATACACTACATAATACACTACATAATACACTACATAATACACTAGATACACTACATAATACACTACATAATACACTAGATACACTACATAATACACTACGTAATACACTACATAATACACTACGTAATACATAATACACTACAAAATACACTACATAATACACTACATAATACACTACATAATACACTACATAATACACTACATAATACACTAGATACACTACATAATACACTAAATAATACACTAGATACACTACATAATACACTACGTAATACACTACATAATACACTACGTAATACATAATACTCTACAAAATACACTACATAATACACTACATAATACACTAAGTAATACACTACATAATACACTACGTAATACATAATACTCTACAAAATACACTACATAATACACTACATAATACACTAAGTAATACACTACATAGTACACTACGTAATACATAATACTCTACAAAATACACTACATAATACACTACACAATACACTAAGTAATACACTACATAATACACTACGTAATACACTACATAATACACTACGTAATACACTAGATACACTACGGAATACACTAGATACACTACACAATAAATGATGGTTGTTCCCATCATCACTAGCCTGGTGGTTGGTGGTGTTGGAGGAGAACAGGGGATTTCTGATTACTCAATTTGGTGTACTTTGGCCTGGAATCCAACCATGGTCAGTGGTGAAATGGAGCATATCAGTTTGTAGTTCAGGCTAGATGTCCTTCTCTCTGCTCTCTCTGTCTCTCTCTCTCTCTCTCTCTCTGTCTCTCTGTCTCTGTCTCTCTGTCTCTCTCTCTCTCTCTCTCTCTCTCTCTCTCTCTCTCTCTCTCTCTCTCTGTCTCTGTCTCTGTCTCTGTCTCTGTCTCTGTCTCTCTCTCTCTCTCTCTCTCTCTCTCTCTCTCTCTCTTCTCTGTCTCTCTCTCTGTCTCTCTCTCTGTCTCTCTGTCTCTCTCTCTCTCTCTCTCTCTCTCTCTCTCTCTCTCTGTCTCTGTCTCTGTCTCTCTCTCTGTCTCTCTCTCTGTCTCTCTCTCTGTCTCTCCCTCTCTCTGTCTCTCTGTCTCTCTCTCTCTCTCTCTCTCTCTCTCTCTCTCTCTGTCTCTGTCTCTGTCTCTGTCTCTGTCTCTCTCTCTCTCTCTCTCTCTCTCTCTCTCTCTCTCTCTCTCTCTCTGTCTCTGTCTCTGTCTCTCCCTCTCTCTCTCTCTCTCTCTCTCTCTCTCTCTCTCTCTCTCTCTGTCTCTGTCTCTGTCTCTGTCTCTCCCTCTCTCTGTCTCTCCCTCTCTCTGTCTCTCCCTCTCTCTCTCTGTCTCTCTCTCTCTCTCTCTCTCTCTCTCTCTCTCTCTCTCTCTCTCTCTCTCTCTCTCTCTCTCTCTCTCTCTCTCTCTCTCTGTCTCTGTCTCTCCCTCTCTCTGTCTCTCTCTCTCTCTGTCTCTCCCTCTCTCTCTCTCTCTCTCTCTCTCTCTCTCCCTCTCTCTCTCTCTCTCTCTCTCTCTCTCTCTCTGTCTCTGTCTCTGTCTCTCCCTCTCTCTGTCTCTCTCTCTCTCTGTCTCTCTCTCTCTCTGTCTCTCTCTCCCTCTCTCTCTCTCTCTCTCTCTCTCTCTCTCTCTATCTATCTCTCTCTCTCTGCTCTCTCTGCTCTCTCTGCTCTCTCTGCTCTCTCTCCTTAAGTTCAGCCCTCTAACTCAGGCTAGTGCCCTTCAGCCTGGAGTCTTAAATGATGCCCTTTGTTTCACAATTGTTTCCAAGAGTTTACGTTTTGTGTTTCCAGGCTAGGTGTCCTCCTCCATCAATCGCCCACTCAGTCTGCATAGAAATAGAACCCCTAGAAAGAGTATTCCCATTCAACACGATGGTCCTAGCCTGAAGTTGGAGTGAGCATGGTGCATTGTAGACAACGAGGGTTAGACCTCCGTCTCTCCCTTCCCCGTAGTACGGAAACTGACTTCCCCTCCCAGACCCTGTGCATGTAGACTGAGTGGGCGAGAGATTGCTGGAGGTTAAACTGAGGTCAACCCTTTAGGGCCCTGTGACGAACACAAACACCATCCTTGACTGCCTGATTATGTGCTCTCTGCTCTCAGTAAAACACACTGACTCCCATCCCTATTACCCTCTGGACAATAAAACACACTGACTCCCAGCCCTGATACCCTCTGGACAGTAAAACACATTGACTCCCAGCCCTGATACTCTCTGGACAGTAAAACACACTGACTCCCAGCCCTGATACTCTCTGGACAGTAAAACACACTGACTCCCAGTCCTGATACTCTCTGGACAGTAAAACACACTGACTCCCAGCCCTGATACTCTCTGTGAGGACAGTAAAATACACTGACTCCCAGTCCTGATACCCTCTGGACAGTAAAACACACTGACTCCCAGCCCTGATACCCTCTGGACAATAAAACACACTGACTCCCAGCCCTGATACCCTCTGGACAATAAAACACACTGACTCCCAGCCCTGATACCCTCTGGACAGTAAAACACACTGACTCCCAGCCCTGATACTCTCAGTGAGGAGAGTAAAACACACTGACTCCCAGCCCTGATACCCTCTGGACAGTAAAACACACTGACTCCCAGCCCTGATACCCTCTGGACAACAAAACACACTGACTCCCAGCCCTGATACCCTCTGGACAGTAAAACACACTGACTCCCAGCCCTGATACCCTCTGGACAGTAAAACACACTGACTCCCAGCCCTGATACTCTCAGTGAGGACAGTAAAACACACTGACTCCCAGCCCTGATACTCTCTGTGAGGACAGTAAAACACACTGACTCCCAGCCCTGATACCCTCTGTGAGGACAGTTAAACACACTGACTCCCAGTCCTGAAACCCTTTGGACAGTAAAACACACTGACTCCCAGCCCTGATACCCTCTGGACAGTAAAACACACTGACTCCCAGCCCTGATACCCTCTGGACAGTAAAACACACTGACTCCCAGCCCTGACACCCTCTGGACAGTAAAACACATTGACTCCAAGCCCTGATACTCTCTGTGAGGACAGTAAAACACACTGACTCCCAGCCCTGATACTCTCTGTGAGGACAGTAAAACACACTGACTCAAAGCCCTGATACTCTCTGTGAGGACAGTAAAACACACTGACTCCCAGCCCTGATACTCTCTGTGAGGAAAGTAAAACACACTGACTCCCAGCCCTGAAACTCTCTGGACAGTAAAACACATTGACTCCAAGCCCTGATACTCTCTGTGAGGACAGTAAAACACACTGAATCCCAGCCCTGATACTCTCTGTGAGGACAGTAAAACACACTGACTCCCAGCCCTGATACTCTCTGTGAGGACAGTAAAACACACTGACTCCCAGCCCTGATAATCTCTGTGAGGACAGTAAAACACACTGACTCCCAGCCCTGATACTCTCTGTGAGGAAAGTAAAACACACTGACTCCCAGCCCTGAAACTCTCCGGACAGTAAAACACATTGACTCCAAGCCCTCATACTCTCTGTGAGGACAGTAAAACACACTGACTCCCAGCACTGATACTCTCTGTGAGGACAGTAAAACACACTGACTCCCAGCCCTGATACTCTCTGTGAGGACAGTAAAACACACTGACTCCCAGCCCTGATACTCTCTATGAGGACAGTAAAACACACTGACTCCCAGCCCTGATACTCTCTGTGAGGACAGTAAAACACACTGACTCCCAGCCCTGATACTCTCTGGACAGTAAAACACACTGACTCCCAGCCTTGAAACTCTCTGGACAGTAAAACACACTGACTCCCAGACCTGATACTCTCTGGACAGTAAAACACACTGACTCCCAGCCCTGTTACTCTCTGTGAGGACAGTAAAACACACTGACTCCCAGCCCTGATACCCTCTGGACAGTAAAACACACTGACTCCCAGCCCTGATACTCTCTGTGAGGACAGTAAAACACACTGACTCCCAGCCCTGATACTCTCTGTGAGGACAGTAAAACACACTGACTCCCAGCCCTGAAACCCTTTGGACAGTAAAACACACTGACTCCCAGCCCTGATACCCTCTGGACAGTAAAACACACTGACTCCCAGCCCTGATACTCTCTGTGAGGACAGTAAAACACACTGACTCCCAGCCCTGATACTCTCTGTGAGGAAAGTAAAACACACTGACTCCCAGCCCTGAAACTCTCTGGACAGTAAAACACATTGACTCCAAGCCCTGATACTCTCTGTGAGGACAGTAAAACACACTGACTCCCAGCCCTGATACTCTCTGTGAGGACAGTAAAACACACTGACTCCCAGCCCTGATAATCTCTGTGAGGACAGTAAAACACACTGACTCCCAGCCCTGATACTCTCTGTGAGGAAAGTTAAACACACTGACTCCCAGCCCTGAAACTCTCCGGACAGTAAAACACATTGACTCCAAGCCCTGATACTCTCTGTGAGGACAGTAAAACACACTGACTCCCAGCACTGATACTCTCTGTGAGGACAGTAAAACACACTGACTCCCAGCCCTGATACTCTCTGTGAGGACAGTAAAACACACTGACTCCCAGCCCTGATACTCTCTGTGAGGACAGTAAAACACACTGACTCCCAGCCCTGATACTCTCTGTGAGGACAGTAAAACACACTGACTCCCAGCCCTGATACTCTCTGGACAGTAAAACACACTGACTCCCAGCCTTGAAACTCTCTGGACAGTAAAACACACTGACTCCCAGCCCTGATACTCTCTGGACAGTAAAGCAAACTGACTCCTAGCCCTGTTACTCTCTGTGAGGACAGTAAAACACACTGACTCCCAGCCCTGATACCCTCTGGACAGTAAAACACACTGACTCCCAGCCCTGATACTCTCTGTGAGGACAGTAAAACACACTGACTCCCAGCCCTGATACTCTCTGTGAGGACAGTAAAACACACTGACTCCCAGCCCTGAAACCCTTTGGACAGTAAAACACACTGACTCCCAGCCCTGATACCCTCTGGACAGTAAAACACACTGACTCCCAGCCCTGATACTCTCTGTGAGGACAGTAAAACACACTGACTCCCAGCCCTGATACTCTCTGTGAGGACAGTAAAACACACTGACTCCCAGCCCTGAAACCATTTGGACAGTAAAACACACTGACTCCCAGCCCTGATACCCTCTCGACAGTAAAACACACTGACTCCCAGCCCTGATACCCTCTGGACAGTAAAACACACTGACTCCCAGCCCTGATACTCTCTGTGAGGACAGTAAAACACACTGACTCCCAGCCCTGATACTCTCTGTGAGGACAGTAAAACACACTGACTCCCAGCCCTGATACTCTCTGTGAGGACAGTAAAACACACTGACTCCCAGCCCTGATACTCTCTGGACAGTAAAACACACTGACTCCCAGCCTTGAAACTCTCTGGACAGTAAAACACACTGACTCCCAGCCCTGATACTCTCTGGACAGTAAAGCAAACTGACTCCTAGCCCTGTTACTCTCTGTGAGGACAGTAAAACACACTGACTCCCAGCCCTGATACCCTCTGGACAGTAAAACACACTGACTCCCAGCCCTGATACTCTCTGTGAGGACAGTAAAACACACTGACTCCCAGCCCTGATACTCTCTGTGAGGACAGTAAAACACACTGACTCCCAGCCCTGATACCCTCTGGACAGTAAAACACACTGACTCCCAGCCCTGATACTCTCTGTGAGGACAGTAAAACACACTGACTCCCAGCCCTGATACTCTCTGTGAGGAAAGTAAAACACACTGACTCCCAGCCCTGAAACTCTCTGGACAGTAAAACACATTGACTCCAAGCCCTGATACTCTCTGTGAGGACAGTAAAACACACTGACTCCCAGCCCTGATACTCTCTGTGAGGACAGTAAAACACACTGACTCCCAGCCCTGATAATCTCTGTGAGGACAGTAAAACACACTGACTCCCAGCCCTGATACTCTCTGTGAGGAAAGTTAAACACACTGACTCCCAGCCCTGAAACTCTCCGGACAGTAAAACACATTGTCTCCAAGCCCTGATACTCTCTGTGAGGACAGTAAAACACACTGACTCCCAGCACTGATACTCTCTGTGAGGACAGTAAAACACACTGACTCCCAGCCCTGATACTCTCTGTGAGGACAGTAAAACACACTGACTCCCAGCCCTGATACTCTCTGTGAGGACAGTAAAACACACTGACTCCCAGCCCTGATACTCTCTGTGAGGACAGTAAAACACACTGACTCCCAGCCCTGATACTCTCTGGACAGTAAAACACACTGACTCCCAGCCTTGAAACTCTCTGGACAGTAAAACACACTGACTCCCAGCCCTGATACTCTCTGTGAGGACAGTAAAACACACTGACTCCCAGCCCTGATACTCTCTGTGAGGACAGTAAAACACACTGACTCCCAGCCCTGAAACCATTTGGACAGTAAAACACACTGACTCCCAGCCCTGATACCCTCTCGACAGTAAAACACACTGACTCCCAGCCCTGATACCCTCTGGACAGTAAAACACACTGACTCCCAGCCCTGATACTCTCTGTGAGGACAGTAAAACACACTGACTCCCAGCCCTGATACTCTCTGTGAGGACAGTAAAACACACTGACTCCCAGCCCTGATACTCTCTGTGAGGACAGTAAAACACACTGACTCCCAGCCCTGATACTCTCTGGACAGTAAAACACACTGACTCCCAGCCTTGAAACTCTCTGGACAGTAAAACACACTGACTCCCAGCCCTGATACTCTCTGGACAGTAAAGCAAACTGACTCCTAGCCCTGTTACTCTCTGTGAGGACAGTAAAACACACTGACTCCCAGCCCTGATACCCTCTGGACAGTAAAACACACTGACTCCCAGCCCTGATACTCTCTGTGAGGACAGTAAAACACACTGACTCCCAGCCCTGATACTCTCTGTGAGGACAGTAAAACACACTGACTCCCAGCCCTGATACCCTCTGGACAGTAAAACACACTGACTCCCAGCCCTGATACTCTCTGTGAGGACAGTAAAACACACTGACTCCCAGCCCTGATACTCTCTGTGAGGAAAGTAAAACACACTGACTCCCAGCCCTGAAACTCTCTGGACAGTAAAACACATTGACTCCAAGCCCTGATACTCTCTGTGAGGACAGTAAAACACACTGACTCCCAGCCCTGATACTCTCTGTGAGGACAGTAAAACACACTGACTCCCAGCCCTGATAATCTCTGTGAGGACAGTAAAACACACTGACTCCCAGCCCTGATACTCTCTGTGAGGAAAGTTAAACACACTGACTCCCAGCCCTGAAACTCTCCGGACAGTAAAACACATTGTCTCCAAGCCCTGATACTCTCTGTGAGGACAGTAAAACACACTGACTCCCAGCACTGATACTCTCTGTGAGGACAGTAAAACACACTGACTCCCAGCCCTGATACTCTCTGTGAGGACAGTAAAACACACTGACTCCCAGCCCTGATACTCTCTGTGAGGACAGTAAAACACACTGACTCCCAGCCCTGATACTCTCTGTGAGGACAGTAAAACACACTGACTCCCAGCCCTGATACTCTCTGGACAGTAAAACACACTGACTCCCAGCCCTGATACTCTCTGTGAGGACAGTAAAACACACTGACTCCCAGCCCTGATACTCTCTGTGAGGACAGTAAAACACACTGACTCCCAGCCCTGAAACCATTTGGACAGTAAAACACACTGACTCCCAGCCCTGAAACTCTCCGGACAGTAAAACACATTGTCTCCAAGCCCTGATACTCTCTGTGAGGACAGTAAAACACACTGACTCCCAGCCCTGATACTCTCTGTGAGGACAGTAAAACACACTGACTCCCAGCCCTGATACTCTCTGTGAGGACAGTAAAACACACTGACTCCCAGCCCTGATACTCTCTGTGAGGACAGTAAAACACACTGACTCCCAGCCCTGAAACCCTTTGGACAGTAAAACACACTGACTCCCAGCCCTGATACCCTCTGGACAGTAAAACACACTGACTCCCAGCCCTGATACTCTCTGTGAGGACAGTAAAACACACTGACTCCCAGCCCTGATACTCTCTGTGAGGACAGTAAAACACACTGACTCCCAGCCCTGAAACCATTTGGACAGTAAAACACACTGACTCCCAGCCCTGATACCCTCTCGACAGTAAAACACACTGACTCCCAGCCCTGATACCCTCTGGACAGTAAAACACACTGACTCCCAGCCCTGATACTCTCTGTGAGGACAGTAAAACACACTGACTCCCAGCCCTGATACTCTCTGTGAGGACAGTAAAACACACTGACTCCCAGCCCTGATACTCTCTGTGAGGACAGTAAAACACACTGACTCCCAGCCCTGATACTCTCTGGACAGTAAAACACACTGACTCCCAGCCTTGAAAATATCTGGACAGTAAAACACACTGACTCCCAGCCCTGATACTCTCTGGACAGTAAAGCAAACTGACTCCTAGCCCTGTTACTCTCTGTGAGGACAGTAAAACACACTGACTCCCAGCCCTGATACCCTCTGGACAGTAAAACACACTGACTCCCAGCCCTGATACTCTCTGTGAGGACAGTAAAACACACTGACTCCCAGCCCTGATACTCTCTGTGAGGACAGTAAAACACACTGACTCCCAGCCCTGAAACCCTTTGGACAGTAAAACACACTGACTCCCAGCCCTGATACCCTCTGGACAGTAAAACACACTGACTCCCAGCCCTGATACTCTCTGTGAGGACAGTAAAACACACTGACTCCCAGCCCTGATACTCTCTGTGAGGACAGTAAAACACACTGACTCCCAGCCCTGAAACCATTTGGACAGTAAAACACACTGACTCCCAGCCCTGATACCCTCTGGACAGTAAAACACACTGACTCCCAGCCCTGATACCCTCTGGACAGTAAAACACACTGACTCCCAGCCCTGATACTCTCTGTGAGGACAGTAAAACACACTGACTCCCAGCCCTGATACTCTCTGTGAGGACAGTAAAACACACTGACTCCCAGCCCTGATACTCTCTGTGAGGACAGTAAAACACACTGACTCCCAGCCCTGAAACCCTTTGGACAGTAAAACACACTGACTCCCAGCCCTGATACCCTCTGGACAGTAAAACACACTGACTCCCAGCCCTGATACTCTCTGTGAGGACAGTAAAACACACTAACTCCCAGCCCTGATACCCTCTGTGAGGACAGTAAAACACACTGACTCCCAGCCCTGATACTCTCTGTGAGGACAGTAAAACACACTGACTCCCAGCCCTGATACCCTCTGGACAGTAAAACACACTGACTCCCAGCCTTGAAACTCTCTGGACAGTAAAACACACTGACTCCCAGCCCTGATACCCTCTGGACAGTAAAACACACTGACTCCCAGCCTTGAAACTCTCTGGACAGTAAAACACACTGACTCCCAGCCCTGATACTCTCAGTGAGGACAGTAAAACACACTGACTCCCAGCCCTGATACTCTCTGTGAGGACAGTAAAACACACTGACTCCCAGCCCTGAAACCCTTTGGACAGTAAAACACACTGACTCCCAGCCCTGAAACTCTCTGGACAGTAAAACACATTGACTCCAAGCCCTGATACTCTCTGTGAGGACAGTAAAACACACTGACTCCCAGCCCTGATACTCTCTGTGAGGACAGTAAAACACACTGACTCCCAGCCCTGATACTCTCTGTGAGGACAGTAAAACACACTGACTCCCAGCCCTGATAATCTCTGTGAGGACAGTAAAACACACTGACTCCCAGCCCTGATACTCTCTGTGAGGAAAGTAAAACACACTGACTCCCAGCCCTGAAACTCTCCGGACAGTAAAACACATTGACTCCAAGCCCTGATACTCTCTGTGAGGACAGTAAAACACACTGACTCCCAGCACTGATACTCTCTGTGAGGACAGTAAAACACACTGACTCCCAGCCCTGATACTCTCTGTGAGGACAGTAAAACACACTGACTCCCAGCCCTGATACTCTCTGTGAGGACAGTAAAACACACTGACTCCCAGCCCTGATACTCTCTGTGAGGACAGTAAAACACACTGACTCCCAGCCCTGATACTCTCTGGACAGTAAAACACACTGACTCCCAGCCTTGAAACTCTCTGGACAGTAAAACACACTGACTCCCAGCCCTGATACTCTCTGGACAGTAAAACACACTGACTCCCAGCCCTGTTACTCTCTGTGAGGACAGTAAAACACACTGACTCCCAGCCCTGATACCCTCTGGACAGTAAAACACACTGACTCCCAGCCCTGATACTCTCTGTGAGGACAGTAAAACACACTGACTCCCAGCCCTGATACTCTCTGTGAGGACAGTAAAACACACTGACTCCCAGCCCTGAAACCCTTTGGACAGTAAAACACACTGACTCCCAGCCCTGATACCCTCTGGACAGTAAAACACACTGACTCCCAGCCCTGATACCCTCTCGACAGTAAAACACACTGACTCCCAGCCCTGATACCCTCTGGACAGTAAAACACACTGACTCCCAGCCCTGATACTCTCTGGACAGTAAAACACACTGACTCCCAGCCTTGAAACTCTCTGGACAGTAAAACACACTGACTCCCAGACCTGATACTCTCTGGACAGTAAAACACACTGACTCCCAGCCCTGTTACTCTCTGTGAGGACAGTAAAACACACTGACTCCCAGCCCTGATACCCTCTGGACAGTAAAACACACTGACTCCCAGCCCTGATACTCTCTGTGAGGACAGTAAAACACACTGACTCCCAGCCCTGATACTCTCTGTGAGGACAGTAAAACACACTGACTCCCAGCCCTGAAACCCTTTGGACAGTAAAACACACTGACTCCCAGCCCTGATACCCTCTGGACAGTAAAACACACTGACTCCCAGCCCTGATACTCTCTGTGAGGACAGTAAAACACACTGACTCCCAGCCCTGATACTCTCTGTGAGGACAGTAAAACACACTGACTCCCAGCCCTGAAACCATTTGGACAGTAAAACACACTGACTCCCAGCCCTGATACCCTCTGGACAGTAAAACACACTGACTCCCAGCCCTGATACCCTCTGGACAGTAAAACACACTGACTCCCAGCCCTGATACTCTCTGTGAGGACAGTAAAACACACTGACTCCCAGCCCTGATACTCTCTGTGAGGACAGTAAAACACACTGACTCCCAGCCCTGATACTCTCTGTGAGGACAGTAAAACACACTGACTCCCAGCCCTGAAACCCTTTGGACAGTAAAACACACTGACTCCCAGCCCTGATACCCTCTGGACAGTAAAACACACTGACTCCCAGCCCTGATACTCTCTGTGAGGACAGTAAAACACACTAACTCCCAGCCCTGATACCCTCTGTGAGGACAGTAAAACACACTGACTCCCAGCCCTGATACTCTCTGTGAGGACAGTAAAACACACTGACTCCCAGCCCTGATACCCTCTGGACAGTAAAACACACTGACTCCCAGCCTTGAAACTCTCTGGACAGTAAAACACACTGACTCCCAGCCCTGATACCCTCTGGACAGTAAAACACACTGACTCCCAGCCTTGAAACTCTCTGGACAGTAAAACACACTGACTCCCAGCCCTGATACTCTCAGTGAGGACAGTAAAACACACTGACTCCCAGCCCTGATACTCTCTGTGAGGACAGTAAAACACACTGACTCCCAGCCCTGAAACCCTTTGGACAGTAAAACACACTGACTCCCAGCCCTGAAACTCTCTGGACAGTAAAACACATTGACTCCAAGCCCTGATACTCTCTGTGAGGACAGTAAAACACACTGACTCCCAGCCCTGATACTCTCTGTGAGGACAGTAAAACACACTGACTCCCAGCCCTGATACTCTCTGTGAGGACAGTAAAACACACTGACTCCCAGCCCTGATAATCTCTGTGAGGACAGTAAAACACACTGACTCCCAGCCCTGATACTCTCTGTGAGGAAAGTAAAACACACTGACTCCCAGCCCTGAAACTCTCCGGACAGTAAAACACATTGACTCCAAGCCCTGATACTCTCTGTGAGGACAGTAAAACACACTGACTCCCAGCACTGATACTCTCTGTGAGGACAGTAAAACACACTGACTCCCAGCCCTGATACTCTCTGTGAGGACAGTAAAACACACTGACTCCCAGCCCTGATACTCTCTGTGAGGACAGTAAAACACACTGACTCCCAGCCCTGATACTCTCTGTGAGGACAGTAAAACACACTGACTCCCAGCCCTGATACTCTCTGGACAGTAAAACACACTGACTCCCAGCCTTGAAACTCTCTGGACAGTAAAACACACTGACTCCCAGCCCTGATACTCTCTGGACAGTAAAACACACTGACTCCCAGCCCTGTTACTCTCTGTGAGGACAGTAAAACACACTGACTCCCAGCCCTGATACCCTCTGGACAGTAAAACACACTGACTCCCAGCCCTGATACTCTCTGTGAGGACAGTAAAACACACTGACTCCCAGCCCTGATACTCTCTGTGAGGACAGTAAAACACACTGACTCCCAGCCCTGAAACCCTTTGGACAGTAAAACACACTGACTCCCAGCCCTGATACCCTCTGGACAGTAAAACACACTGACTCCCAGCCCTGATACCCTCTCGACAGTAAAACACACTGACTCCCAGCCCTGATACCCTCTGGACAGTAAAACACACTGACTCCCAGCCCTGATACTCTCTGGACAGTAAAACACACTGACTCCCAGCCTTGAAACTCTCTGGACAGTAAAACACACTGACTCCCAGACCTGATACTCTCTGGACAGTAAAACACACTGACTCCCAGCCCTGTTACTCTCTGTGAGGACAGTAAAACACACTGACTCCCAGCCCTGATACCCTCTGGACAGTAAAACACACTGACTCCCAGCCCTGATACTCTCTGTGAGGACAGTAAAACACACTGACTCCCAGCCCTGATACTCTCTGTGAGGACAGTAAAACACACTGACTCCCAGCCCTGAAACCCTTTGGACAGTAAAACACACTGACTCCCAGCCCTGATACCCTCTGGACAGTAAAACACACTGACTCCCAGCCCTGATACTCTCTGTGAGGACAGTAAAACACACTGACTCCCAGCCCTGATACTCTCTGTGAGGAAAGTAAAACACACTGACTCCCAGCCCTGAAACTCTCTGGACAGTAAAACACATTGACTCCAAGCCCTGATACTCTCTGTGAGGACAGTAAAACACACTGACTCCCAGCCCTGATACTCTCTGTGAGGACAGTAAAACACACTGACTCCCAGCCCTGATACTCTCTGTGAGGACAGTAAAACACACTGACTCCCAGCCCTGATAATCTCTGTGAGGACAGTAAAACACACTGACTCCCAGCCCTGATACTCTCTGTGAGGAAAGTAAAACACACTGACTCCCAGCCCTGAAACTCTCCGGACAGTAAAACACATTGACTCCAAGCCCTGATACTCTCTGTGAGGACAGTAAAACACACTGACTCCCAGCACTGATACTCTCTGTGAGGACAGTAAAACACACTGACTCCCAGCCCTGATACTCTCTGTGAGGACAGTAAAACACACTGACTCCCAGCCCTGATACTCTCTGTGAGGACAGTAAAACACACTGACTCCCAGCCCTGATACTCTCTGTGAGGACAGTAAAACACACTGACTCCCAGCCCTGATACTCTCTGGACAGTAAAACACACTGACTCCCAGCCTTGAAACTCTCTGGACAGTAAAACACACTGACTCCCAGCCCTGATACTCTCTGGACAGTAAAACACACTGACTCCCAGCCCTGTTACTCTCTGTGAGTACAGTAAAACACACTGACTCCCAGCCCTGATACCCTCTGGACAGTAAAACACACTGACTCCCAGCCCTGATACTCTCTGTGAGGACAGTAAAACACACTGACTCCCAGCCCTGATACTCTCTGTGAGGACAGTAAAACACACTGACTCCCTGCCCTGAAACCCTTTGGACAGTAAAACACACTGACTCCCAGCCCTGATACCCTCTGGACAGTAAAACACACTGACTCCCAGCCCTGATACCCTCTGGACAGTAAAACACACTGACTCCCAGCCCTGATACTCTCTGTGAGGACAGTAAAACACACTGACTCCCAGCCCTGATACTCTCTGTGAGGACAGTAAAACACACTGACTCCCAGCCCTGAAACCCTTTGGACAGTAAAACACACTGACTCCCAGCCCTGATACCCTCTGGACAGTAAAACACACTGACTCCCAGCCCTGATACTCTCTGTGAGGACAGTAAAACACACTAACTCCCAGCCCTGATACCCTGTGTGAGAACAGTAAAACACACTGACTCCCAGCCCTGATACTCTCTGTGAGGACAGTAAAACACACTGACTCCCAGCCCTGATACCCTCTGGACAGTAAAACACACTGACTCCCAGCCTTGAAACTCTCTGGACAGTAAAACACACTGACTCCCAGCCCTGATACCCTCTGGACAGTAAAACACACTGACTCCCAGCCTTGAAACTCTCTGGACAGTAAAACACACTGACTCCCAGCCCTGATACTCTCAGTGAGGACAGTAAAACACACTGACTCCCAGCCCTGATACTCTCTGTGAGGACAGTAATACACACTGACTCCCAGCCCTGATACTCTCAGTGAGGAGAGTAAAACACACTGACTCCCAGCCCTGATACTCTCAGTGAGGACAGTAAAACACACTGACTCCCAGCCCTGATACTCTCAGTGAGGACAGTAAAACACACTGACTCCCAGCCCTGATACCCTCTGGACAGTAAAACACACTGACTCCCAGCCCTGATACTCTCTTTGAGGACAGTAAAACACACTGACTCCCAGCCCTGATACCCTCTGGACAGTAAAACACACTGACTCCCAGCCCTGATACCCTCTGGACAGTAAAACACACTGACTCCCAGCCCTTTTACCCTCTGGACAGCAAAACACACGGACTCCCAGCCCTGATACCCTCTGGACAATAAAACACACTGACTCCCAGCCCTGATACCCTCTGGACAGTAAAACACACTGACTCCCAGCCCTGATACTCTCAGTGAGGACAGTAAAACACACTGACTCCCAGCCCTGATACCCTCTGGACAATAAAACACACTGACAACCAGCCGTGATACCCTCTGGACAATAAAACAGACTGACTCCCAGCCCTGATACCCTCTGGACAGTAAAACCCAATGACTCCCAGCCCTGATACCCTCTGGATAGTAAAACACACTGACTCCCAGCCCTGATACTCTCTGTGAGGACAGTAAAACACACTGACTCCCAGCCCTGATACTCTCTGGACAGTAAAACACACTGACTCCCAGCCCTGATACCCTCTGTGAGGACAGTAAAACAAACTGACCCCCAGTCCTGATACTCTCTGTGAGGACAGTAAAACAGACTGACTCCCAGTCCTGATACTCTCTGTGAGGACAGTAAAACAGACTGACTCCCAGCCCTGATACCCTCTGTGAGGACAGTAAAACACACTGACTCCCAGCCCTGATACCACAGCTATTCTACAACCACCTAAAAGAAAGCGATTCCCAAACCTTCCATAACAAAGCCATCACCTACAGAGAGACGAACCTGGAGAAGAGTCCCCTAAGCAAACTGGTCCTGGGGCTCTGTTCACAAACACAAACACACCCTACAGAGCCCCAGGACAACAGCACAATTAGACCCAACAATTAGACCCAACCAAATCATTAGAAAACAAAAAGATAATTACTTGACACATTGGAAAGAATTAACAAAAAAACAGAGCAAACTAGAATGCTATTTGGCCTTAATACACAGTGGCAGAATACCTGACCACTGTGACTGACCCAAACTTAAGGAAAGCTTTGACTATGTACAGACTCATAGAGCACATAGGCAGTAGGCCGTAGGCAGACATGGCTCTCAAGAGAAGACAGGCTATGTGCTCACTGCCCACAAAATGAGGTGGAAACTGAGCTGCACTTCCTAACCTCCTGCCCAATGTATGGTGATATTAGCGAGACATATTTCCCTCAAAGAATTTGAAAACAACCCCAATTTTGATAAACTCCCATATCTACTGGGTGAAATTCCACAGTGTTTCATCACAGAAGCAAGATTTGTGACCTGTTGCCACAAGTAAAGGGCAACCAGTGAAGAACACACACCATTGTAAATACAACCCATATTTATGTTTATTTATTTTCCCTTGTGTACTTGAAAGATTTGTACATTGTTACAACACTGTAATATATATATATATATATATATATATATATATATATATATATATATAATATGACATTTGTAATGTCTTTATTGTTTTGAAACTTCTGTATGTGTAAGTTTACTGACTCCCAGCCCTGATACTCTCTGGACAGTAAAACACACTGACTCCAAGCCCTGATACCCTCTGTGAGGACAGTAAAACACACTGACTCCCAGCCCTGATGCCCTATGTGAGGACAGTAACTCCCAGCCCTGATACCCTCTGTGAGGACAGTAAAACAGACTGACTCCCAGCCCTGATACACCATGGACAGTAAAACACACTGACCCCCAGCCCTGATGCCCTCTGTGAGGACAGTAGCTCCCAGCCATGATACCCTCTGTGAGGACAGTAAAACACACTGACCCCCAGCCCTGATACTCTCTGTGAGGACAGAAACTCCGGGCTGGGAGTCAGTGTGTTTAACTGTCCAGAGGGTAGCAGGGCTGGGAGTCAGTGTGTTTTACTGTCAAGAGAGTGTCAGGGCTGGGAGTTACTGTCCAAACAGAGAGTATCAGGACTGGGAGTCAGTGTGTTTTACTGTCCTCACAGAAGGTATCAGGGCTGGGAGTCAGTGTGTTTTACTGTCCTCACAGAGGGTATCAGGGCTGGGGGTCAGTGTGTTTTACTGTCCTCACAGAGGGTATCAGGGCTGGTAGTCAGTATGTTTTACTGTCCAGAGAGTATCAGGGCTGGGAGTCAGTGTGTTTTACTGTCCAGAGGGTATCAGGGCTGGGAGTCAGTGTGTTTTACTGTCCAGAGGGTATCAGGGCTGGGAGTCAGTGTGTTTTACTGTCCAGATGGTATCAGGGCTGGGAGTCAGTGGGTTTTACTGTCCAGAGGGTATCAGGGCTGGGAGTCAGTGTGTTTTATTGTCCAGAGGGTATCAGGGCTGGGAGTCAGTGTGTTTTACTGTCCTCACTGAGAGTATCAGGGCTGGGAGTCAGTGTGTTTTACTGTCCAGAGGGTATCAGGGCTGGGAGTCAGTGTGTTTTACTGTCCTCACTGACAGTATCAGGGCTGGGAGTCAGTGTGTTTTAATGTCCAGAGAGTATCAGGGCTGGGAGTCAGTGTGTTTTACTGTCCAGAGAGTATCAGGGCTGGGAGTCAGTGTGTTTTACTGTCCTCACTGAGAGTATCAGGGCTGGGAGTCAGTGTGTTTTACTGTCCAGAGGGTATCAGGGCTGGGAGTCAGTGTGTTTTATTGTCCAGAGGGTATCAGGGCTGGGAGTCAGTGTGTTTTGCTGTCTAGAGGGTAACAGGGCTGGGAGTCAGTGTGTTTTACTGTCCAGAGGGTATCAGGGCTGGGAGTCAGTGTGTTTTACTGTCCTCACTGAGAGTATCAGGGCTGGGAGTCAGTGTGTTTTACTGTCCAGAGGGTATCAGGGCTGGGAGTCAGTGTGTTTTATTGTCCAGAGGGTATCAGGGCTGGGAGTCAGTGTGTTTTGCTGTCCAGAGGGTAACAGGGCTGGGAGTCAGTGTGTTTTACTGTCCAGAGGGTATCAGGGCTGGGAATCAGTGTGTTTTACTGTCCAGAGGGTATCAGGGCTGGGAGTCAGTGTGTTTTACTGTCCTCACAGAGAGTATCAGGGCTGGGAGTCAGTGTGTTTTACTGTCCAGAGGGTATCAGGGCTGGGAGTCAGTGTGTTTTACTGTCCTCACTGAGAGTATCAGGGCTGGGAGTCAGTGTGTTTTACTGTCCAGAGAGTATCAGGGCTGGGAGTCAGTGTGTTTTACTGTCCAGAGGGTATCAGGGCTGGGAGTTAGTGTGTTTTACTGTCCAGAGGGTATCAGGGCTGGGAGTCAGTGTGTTTTACTGTCCAGATGGTATCAGGGCTGGGAGTCAGTGGGTTTTACTGTCCAGAGGGTATCAGGGCTGGGAGTCAGTGTGTTTTATTGTCCAGAGGGTATCAGGGCTGGGAGTCAGTGTGTTTTACTGTCCTCACTGAGAGTATCAGGGCTGGGAGTCAGTGTGTTTTACTGTCCAGAGGGTATCAGGGCTGGGAGTCAGTGTGTTTTACTGTCCTCACTGACAGTATCAGGGCTGGGAGTCAGTGTGTTTTACTGTCCAGAGAGTATCAGGGCTGGGAGTCAGTGTGTTTTACTGTCCAGAGAGTATCAGGGCTGGGAGTCAGTGTGTTTTACTGTCCTCACTGAGAGTATCAGGGCTGGGAGTCAGTGTGTTTTACTGTCCAGAGGGTATCAGGGCTGGGAGTCAGTGTGTTTTATTGTCCAGAGGGTATCAGGGCTGGGAGTCAGTGTGTTTTGCTGTCTAGAGGGTAACAGGGCTGGGAGTCAGTGTGTTTTACTGTCCAGAGGGTATCAGGGCTGGGAGTCAGTGTGTTTTACTGTCCTCACTGAGAGTATCAGGGCTGGGAGTCAGTGTGTTTTACTGTCCAGAGGGTATCAGGGCTGGGAGTCAGTGTGTTTTATTGTCCAGAGGGTATCAGGGCTGGGAGTCAGTGTGTTTTGCTGTCCAGAGGGTAACAGGGCTGGGAGTCAGTGTGTTTTACTGTCCAGAGGGTATCAGGGCTGGGAATCAGTGTGTTTTACTGTCCAGAGGGTATCAGGGCTGGGAGTCAGTGTGTTTTACTGTCCTCACAGAGAGTATCAGGGCTGGGAGTCAGTGTGTTTTACTGTCCAGAGGGTATCAGGGCTGGGAGTCAGTGTGTTTTACTGTCCTCACTGAGAGTATCAGGGCTGGGAGTCAGTGTGTTTTACTGTCCAGAGGGTATCAGGGCTGGGAGTCAGTGTGTTTTATTGTCCAGAGGGTATCAGGGCTGGGAGTCAGTGTGTTTTGCTGTCCAGAGGGTAACAGGGCTGGGAGTCAGTGTGTTTTACTGTCCAGAGGGTATCAGGGCTGGGAATCAGTGTGTTTTACTGTCCAGAGGGTATCAGGGCTGGGAGTCAGTGTGTTTTACTGTCCTCACAGAGAGTATCAGGGCTGGGAGTCAGTGTGTTTTACTGTCCAGAGGGTATCAGGGCTGGGAGTCAGTGTGTTTTACTGTCCAAAGGGTTTCAGGACTGGGAGTCAGTGTGTTTTACTGTCCTCACAGAGAGTATCAGGGCTGGGAGTCAGTGTGTTTACTGTCCTCACAGAGAGTATCAGGGCTGGGAGTCAGTGTGTTTTACTGTCCAGAGGGTATCAGGGCTGGGAGTCAGTGTGTTTTACTGTCCAGAGGGTATCAGGGCTGGGAGTCAGTGTGTTTTACTGTCCAGAGGGTATCAGGGCTGGGAGTCAGTGTGTTTTACTGTCCAGAGGGTATCAGGGCTGGGAGTCAGTGTGTTTTACTGTCCAGAGGGTATCAGGGCTGGGAGTCAGTGTGTTTTACTGTCCTCACTGAGAGTATCAGGGCTGGGAGTCAGTGTGTTTTACTGTCCAGAGGGTATCAGGGCTGGGAGTCAGTGTGTTTTATTGTCCAGAGGGTATCAGGGCTGGGAGTCAGTGTGTTTTGCTGTCCAGAGGGTAACAGGGCTGGGAGTCAGTGTGTTTTACTGTCCAGAGGGTATCAGGGCTGGGAATCAGTGTGTTTTACTGTCCAGAGGGTATCAGGGCTGGGAGTCAGTGTGTTTTACTGTCCTCACAGAGAGTATCAGGGCTGGGAGTCAGTGTGTTTTACTGTCCAGAGGGTATCAGGGCTGGGAGTCAGTGTGTTTTACTGTCCAAAGGGTTTCAGGACTGGGAGTCAGTGTGTTTTACTGTCCTCACAGAGAGTATCAGGGCTGGGAGTCAGTGTGTTTACTGTCCTCACAGAGAGTATCAGGGCTGGGAGTCAGTGTGTTTTACTGTCCAGAGGGTATCAGGGCTGGGAGTCAGTGTGTTTTACTGTCCAGAGGGTATCAGGGCTGGGAGTCAGTGTGTTTTACTGTCCAGAGGGTATCAGGGCTGGGAGTCAGTGTGTTTTACTGTCCAGAGGGTATCAGGGCTGGGAGTCAGTGTGTTTTACTGTCCAGAGGGTATCAGGGCTGGGAGTCAGTGTGTTTTACTGTCCAGAGGGTATCAGGGCTGGGAGTCAGTGTGTTTTACTGTCCTCACTGAGAGTATCAGGGCTGGGAGTCAGTGTGTTTTACTGTCCTCACTGAGAGTATCAGGGCTGGGAGTCAGTGTGTTTTACTGTCCTCACAGAGGGTATCAGGGCTGGGAGTCAGTGTGTTTTACTGTCCTCACAGAGGGTATCAGGGCTGGGAGTTACTGTCCTTTTCTGGATTTTGATAATTACTTCCTATTAGGTGGTTGATAATTAGCGGGTATCGGCCTAATTCTGCTCTGCGTGCATTATTTGGTGTTCTACGTTGTACACAGAGGATATTTTTGCAGAATTCTGCATGCAGAGTCTCAATTTTTGTGTTTGTCCCATTTTGTGAAGTCTTGGTTGGTGAGCGGACACCAGACCTCACAACCGTAAAGGGCAATGGGCTCTATGACTGATTCAAGTATTTTTAGCCAGATTCTAATTGGTATGTTGAAATGTATGTTCCTTTTGATGGCATATAATGCCCTTCTTGCCTTGTCTCTCAGATTGTTCACAGCTTTGTGGAAGTTACCTGTGGCGCTGATGTTTAGGCCAAGGTATGTATAGTTGTTTGTGTGCTCTAGGGCAACAGTGTCTAGAAGGAATTTGTATTTGTGGTCCTGGTGACTGGACCTTTTTTGGAACACCATTATTTTTGTCTTACTGAGATTTACTGTCAGGGCCCAGGTCTGACAGAATCTGTGCAGAAGATCTAGGTGCTGCTGTAGGCCCTCCTTGGTTGGTGACAGAAGCACCAGATCATCAGCAAACAGTAGACATTTGACTTCGGATTCTAGTAGGGTGAGGCCGGGTGCTGCAAACTTTCCTAGTGCCCGCGCCAATTCGTTGATATATATGTTGAAGAGGGTGGGGCTTAAGCTGCATCCCTGTCTCACCCCACGACCCTGTGTGAAGAAATGTGTGTGTTTTTTGCCAATTTTAACCTCACACTTGTTGTTTGTGTACATGGATTTTATAATGTCGTATGTTTTAGCCCCAACACCACTTTCCATCAATTTGTATAGCAGACGCTCATGCCAAATTGAGTAGAAGGCTTTTTTGAAATCAACAAAGCATGAGAAGACTTTGCCTTTGTTTTGGTTTGTTTGGTTGTCAATTAGGGTGTGTAGGGTGAATACATGGTCTGTTGTACGGTAATTTGGTAAAAAGCCAATTTGACATTTGCTCAGAACATTGTTTTCATTGAGTTAATGTACGAGTCTGTTGTTCATGATAATTCAGAGGATTTTCCCAAGGTTACTGTTGACGCATATACCACAATAGTTATTGGGGTCAAATTTGTCTCCACTTTTGTGGATTGGGGTGATCAGACCTTGGTTCCAAATATTGGGGAAGATGCCAGAGCTAAGGATGATGTTAAAGAGTTTTAGTATAGCCAATTGGAATTTGTTGTCTGTATATTTGATCATTTCATTAAGGATACCATCAACACCACAGGCCTTTTTGGGTTGGAGGGTTTTTATTTTGTCCTGTAACTCATTCAAGGTAATTGGAGAATCCAGTGTGTTCTGGTAGTCTTTAATAGTTGATTCTAAGATTTGTATTTGATCATGTATATGTTTTTGCTCTTTATTCTTTGTTGTAGAGCCAAAACGGTTGGAGAAGTGGTTTACCCACACATCTCCATTTTGGATAGATAATTCTTCGCGTTGTTGTTTGTTTAGTGTTTTCCAATTTTCCCTGTCTGTCTGTCTCTCTCTCTCAATCCAAATCAATTCAAGGGGCTTTATTGGCATGGGAAACATGTGTTAACATTGCCAAAGCAAGTGAGGTAGATAATATACAAAAGTGAAATAAACAATAAAAATTAACAGTAAACATTACACATTCAGAAGTTTCAAAACAATAAAAGACATTACAAATGTAATATTATATATACACAGTGTTTTAACAGTGTACAAATGGTTAAAGTACACAAGGGAAAATAAATAAGCATAAATATGGGTTGTATTTACAATGGTGTTTGTTCTTCACTGGTTGCCCTTTACTTGTGGCAACAGGTCACAAATCTTGCTGCTGTGATGGCACACTGTGGTATTTCACCCAGTAGATATGGGAGTTTATCAAAATTGGATTTGTTCTCTCTCTGTCTCTGTCTGTCTGTCTGTCTGTCTGTCTGTCTGTCTGTCTGTCTGTCTGTCTGTCTGTCTGTCTGTCTGTCTGTCTGTCTGTCTGTCTGTCTGTCTGTCTGTCTGTCTGTCCGTCCGTCCGTCCGTCTGTCTGTCTGTCCGTCCGTCTCTCTCTCTCTGTCTCTCTCTCTCTGTCGCTCTCTCTCTGTCGCTCTCTCTCTCTCTCTCTCTAGGACCTGGGCGTAGCCCTGAGGAACCCCAGTCTGAATCTACTGCTCCACACCAGGGATGACTTACACCGTCTCTGTCATTTCCCAGACCGCACTGGGGCCTCCCCCCTCTTTTATGGCACACACATGCATACACACACGAACACAAACACACACACACACACACACACACACACACACTGATACACTAATGTATCAGGCCAAGCTGATGTCATTCACATAAATCTTTTTGTAATATGTTGGTGCACATGGAGAAAGAAACAGCGGAAGCCAATTTCCTTGATAAATAATGAAATAGAATAGTGCAGGTCTGATTGCTGACTGACTGGGGAATGTAGAGGATAATAAATAGCATAGTGGAGTGCAGAATGATGAATGGAAGGAGATTTGTACATTTCGAGACATGGTCCCTTTACAAAGAGAAAGCGAGAGAGACTAATAATGACCCCCATCTCACCGACACAGTTTTTTTTTTTTAGGACAGCTGCGAGGCCCAGTGTGAACCAGCGTTAGTCACGTATGAAGAGTTTTGCAGCGTGGAAGAGGCCAAACACATTCCCTTCCACTGACAGCCCAGCCCTGATCTTTTGACAAATTATTACCAACAGCAAAAAAGCTGATCTGATTGGTCATATTAGAGGGGGGGAAAGGTTAAGAATTAGGCTGCCTGTGTAAACCAACGCTTTACATATGAACTAGATTACTTATATGGGGCCGCTGTGTTGAAGCCACCACACCTCTATCTTGGTAATTCCGTCACCATTGTAAAAAAAAATATATTTTGGAAGCTAATGTCTACATTCATTTTTGCCACATCTCTTAGTGCCTACTTTGAAATTATATGGCGTGAGCTAAATAAACATTTTTAAAAAATGTAAACATGTAAAAAAAGAAAGATCCTTTAAGCAAAAGTTCTGAATTTAAAAAAAAATATATATATATATAAATTTGCAAAAAAAATGTCTAAAAACCTGTTTGTTTTCTTCGCTTTGTTATTATGGGTTATTGTGTGTAGATTGTTTGAGAAGAGTGTCTAAGTGTTTAACTCTCTGATTCAAAACAAGAGGCTATGCTTCTCCTACTGAGGAGATCCAATATGGCCGACCAGTGGCATCAAAGCCTCTCAATGGCCAAAGCTGAGCTATGAGCTATCCAGAGTTTATATACATCGTTGGTGTGAACACAGCCCAACTCCTTCAGAAACACCTTCAAAAACAGATGTAAAGAAATATTTACAGTATATCATTCTGCTTGGTGTGCAAAAATGAATGAACTTGTAAACGGAATGAACTTGTAAACGGACTAAACATCTTTCTTTCTTATTAACAGTGAGTTGAAAGTCATGGGAATATACAAGCACGTCACAAGAATGTACAGGCTCGTTAATCATGACTCTCAGTTCCATCATGTGTAAGAGTCATTGGACGAAGGGCTCTTGTCTAAGGGGGGGGGGGGGGGGGGGGGGGTCTCTGTTAAGATCCCGGATGTTCTGTCTGAACATTAAAAGGCATGGCTTGCGGTAGGGTTTTTGGAAGCATAAGGACTTACTTTACTTTACATAAGGACATACTTTTCAAAAAAGAAAAGGTTACACTGATAGACACCTTGATAGGGTTGTGGTTAGTGTTCCCACAAGGCCATGTCTCCATGTTACAGCAATTTTTAACAGAAAACAGACGGAAGATAACAGGTGCTAATTAGCTATCTAGCATTCTCCCAACGCCTGTGTGTAAACGTAACTCGGAAAGTGTAGCAGAAGTGTAGTTTAGTAGGATGGAGGCTGTATGGGTCTGTAACTACTACAGTGTAGTTTAGTAGGATGGAGGCTGTATGGGTCTGTAACTGCTACAGTGTAGTTTAGTAGGATGGAGGCTGTATGGATCTGTAACTGCTACAGTGTAGTTTAGTAGGATGGAGGCTGTATGGATCTGTAACTACTACAGTGTAGTTTAGTAGGATGGAGGCTGTATGGATCTGTAACTACTACAGTGTAGTTTAGTAGGATGGAGGCTGTATGGGTCTGTAACTACTACAGTGTAGTTTAGTAGGATGGAGGCTCCATAGCTGTATGGATCTGTAACTACTACAGTGTAGTTTAGTAGGATGGAGGCTGTATGGATCTGTAACTACTACAGTGTAGTTTAGTAGGATGGAGGCTGTATGGATCTGTAACTACTACAGTGTAGTTTAGTAGGATGGAGGCTGTATGGGTCTGTAACTACTACAGTGTAGTTTAGTAGGATGGAGGCTGTATGGATCTGTGACTACTACAGTGTAGTTTAGTAGGATGGAGGCTGTATGGGTCTGTAACTACTACAGTGTAGTTTAGTAGGATGGAGGCTGTATGGATCTGTGACTACTACAGTGTAGTTTAGTAGGATGGAGGCTGTATGGATCTGTAACTACTACAGTGTAGTTTAGTAGGATGGAGGCTGTATGGATCTGTAACTACTACAGTGTAGTTTAGTAGGATGGAGGCTGTATGGATCTGTAACTACTACAGTGTACTTTAGTAGGATGGAGGCTCCATAGCTGTATGGATCTGTAACTACTACAGTGTAGTTTAGTAGGATGGAGGCTGTATGGATCTGTAACTACTACAGTGTAGTTTAGTAGGATGGAGGCTGTATGGATCTCTAACTACTACAGTGTAGTTTAGTAGGATGGAGGCTGTATGGATCTGTAACTACTACAGTGTAGTTTAGTAGGATGGAGGCTCCATAGCTGTATGGATCTGTAACTGCTTCAGTGTAGTTTAGTTGTGTTGGAGGCTCCATAGCTGTATGGGTCTGTAACTACTACAGTGTAGTTTAGTAGGATGGAAGCTGTATGGGTCTGTAACTACTACAGTGTAGTTTAGTAGGATGGAGGCTGTATGGGTCTGTAGCTACTACAGTGTAGTTTAGTAGGATGGAGGCTGTATGGATCTGTAACTACTACAGTGTAGTTTAGTAGGATGGAGGCTGTATGGGTCTGTAACTGCTACAGTGTAGTTTAGTAGGATGGAGGCTCCATAGCTGTATGGGTCTGTAACTACTACAGTGTAGTTTAGTAGGATGGAGGCTGTATGGGTCTGTAACTACTACACTGTAGTTTAGTAGGATGGAGGCTCCATAGCTGTATGGATCTGTAACTACTACAGTGTAGTTTAGTAGGATGGAAGCTGTATGGGTCTGTAACTGCTACAGTGTAGTTTAGTAGGATGGAGGCTCCATAGCTGTATGGATCTGTAACTGCTACAGTGTATTTTAGTAGGATGGAAGCTGTATGGATCTGTAACTACTACAGTGTAGTTTAGTAGGATGGAAGCTGTATGGGTCTGTAACTACTACAGTGTAGTTTAGTAGGATGGAGGCTGTATGGATCTGTAACTGCTACAGTGTGCTACTATATACTGCTACTATAACATCTTCCGTCAAGATAGAACTGCCAAAGGGGGAGGAGTTGCAGTCTACTGCAGAGATAGCCTGCAAAGTAATGTCATACTCTCCAGGTCCATACCCAAACAGTTCGAACTACTAATTTTGAAAATTACTCTCTCCAGAAATAAGTCTCTCACTGTTGCCGCCTGCTACCGACCCCCCTCAGCTCCCAGCTGTGCCCTGGACACCATTTGTGAATTGATCGCCCCCCATCTAGCTTCAGAGTTTGTTCTGTTAGGTGACCTAAACTGGGATATGCTTAACACCCCGGCAGTCCTACAATCTAAGCTAGATGCCCTCAATCTCACTCAAATCATCAAGGAACCCACCAGGTACAACCCTAACTCTGTAAACAAGGGCACCCTCATTGACGTCATCCTGACCAACTGGCCCTCCAAATACACCTCCGCTGTCTACAACCAGGATCTCAGCGATCACTGCCTCATTGCCTGTATCCGCTACGGAGCCGCAGTCAAACGACCACCCCTCATCACTGTCAAACGCTCCCTAAAACACTTCTGTGAGCAGGCCTTTCTAATCGACCTGGCCCGGGTATCCTGGAAGGACATTGACCTCATCCCGTCAGTTGAGGATGCCTGGTCTTTCTTTAAAAGTAACTTCCTCACCATTTTAGATAAGCATGCTCCGTTCAAAAAATGCAGAACTAAGAACAGATATAGCCCCTGGTTCACTCCAGACCTGACTGCCCTCGACCAGCACAAAAACATCCTGTGGCGGACTGCGCTAACATCGAATAGTCCCCGCGATATGCAACTGTTCAGGGAAGTCAGGAACCAATACACACAGTCAGTCAGGAAAGCTAAAGCCAACTTCTTCAGGCAGAAGTTTGCATCCTGTAGCTCCAACTCCAAAAAGTTCTGGGACACTGTGAAGTCCATGGAGAACAAGAGCACCTCCTCCCAGCTGCCCACTGCACTGAGACTAGGTAACATGGTCACCACCGATAAATCCATGATTATCGAAAACTTCAACAAGCATTTCTCAACGGCTGGCCATGCCTTCCGCCTGGCTACTCCAACCTCGGACAACAGCTCCCCCCCCCCGCAGCTACTCGCCCAAGCCTCTCCAGGTTCTCCTTTACCCAAATCCAGATAGCAGATGTCCTGAAAGAGCTGCAAAACCTGGACCCGTACAAATCAGCTGGGCTGGACAATCTGGACCCTCTATTCCTGAAACTATCCGCCGCCATTGTCGCAACCCCTATTACCAGCCTGTTCAACCTCTCTTTCATATCGTCTGAGATCCCCAAGGATTGGAAAGCTGCCGCAGTCATCCCCCTCTTCAAAGGGGGCGACACCCTGGACCCAAACTGTTACAGACCTATATCCATCCTGCCCTGCCTATCTAAGGTCTTCGAAAGCCAAGTCAACAAACAGGTCACTGACCATCTTGAATCCCACCGTACCTTCTCCGCTGTGCAATCTGGTTTCCGAGCCGGTCACGGGTGTACCTCAGCCACGCTCAAGGTACTAAACGATATCATAACCGCCATCGATAAAAGACAGTACTGTGCAGCGGTCTTCATAGACCTTGCCAAGGCTTTCGACTCTGTCAATCACCGTATTCTTATCGGCAGACTCAGTAGCCTCGGTTTTTCGGATGACTGCCTTGCCTGGTTCACCAATTACTTTGCAGACAGAGTTCAGTGTGTCAAATCGGAGGGCATGCTGTCCGGTCCTCTGGCAGTCTCTATGGGGGTGCCACAGGGTTCAATTCTCGGGCCGACTCTTTTCTCTGTATATATCAATGATGTTTCTCATGCTGCGGGCGATTCCCTGATCCACCTCTACGCAGACGACACCATTCTATATACTTCCGGCCCGTCCTTGGACACTGTGCTATCTAACCTCCAAACGAGCTTCAATGCCATACAGCACTCCTTCCGTGGCCTCCAACTGCTCTTAAACGCTAGTAAAACCAAATGCATGCTTTTCAACCGTTCGCTGCCTGCACCCGCACGCCTGACCAGCATCACCACCCTGGATGGTTCCGACCTTGAATATGTGGACATCTATAAGTACCTAGGTGTCTGGCTAGACTCTAAACTCTCCTTCCAGACCCATATCAAACATCTCCAATCGAAAATCAAATCAAGAGTCGGCTTTCTATTCCGCAACAAAGCCTCCTTCACTCACGCCGCCAAACTTACCCTAGTAAAACTGACTATCCTACCGATCCTCGACTTCGGCGACGTCATCTACAAAATTGCTTCCAACACTCTACTCAGCAAACTGGATGCAGTTTATCACAGTGCCATCCGTTTTGTCACTAAAGCACCTTATACCACCCACCACTGCGACTTGTATGCTCTAGTCGGCTGGCCCTCGCTACATATTCGTCGCCAGACCCACTGGCTCCAGGTCATCTACAAGTCCATGCTAGGTAAAGCTCCGCCTTATCTCAGTTCACTGGTTACGATGGCAACACCCATCCGTAGCACGCGCTCCAGCAGGTGTATCTCACCGATCATCCCTAAAGCCAACACCTCATTTGGCCGCCTTTCGTTCCAGTTCTCTGCTGCCTGTGACTGGAACGAATTGCAAAAATCGCTGAAGTTGGAGACTTTTATCTCCCTCACCAACTTCAAACATCTGCTATCTGAGCAGCTAACCGATCGCTGCAGCTGTACATAGTCTATTGATAAATAGCCCACCCATTTTCACCTACCTCATCCCCATACTGTTTTTATTTATTTATTTTTATTTTTCTGCTCTTTTGCACACCAATATCTCTACCTGTACATAACCATCTGATCATTTATCACTCCAGTGTTAATCTGCATAATTGTAATTATTTGCCTACCTTCTCATGCCTTTTGCACACAATGTATATATAGACTCCCCTTTTTCTACTGTGTTATTGACTTGCTAATTGTTTACTCCATGTGTAACTCTGTGTTGTCTGTTCACACTGCTATGCCTTATCTTGGCCAGGTCGCAGTTGCAAATGAGAACTTGTTCTCAACTAGCCTACCTGGTTAAATAAAGGTGAACAAAAAAAAATAAAAAATAAAATAAAAGTGTAGTTTAGTAGGATGGAGGCTCCATAGCTGTATGGATCTGTAACTGCTGCAGTGTATTTTAGTAGGATGGAGGCTGTATGGATCTGTAACTACTACAGTGTAGTTTAGTAGGATGGAAGCTGTATGGGTCTGTAACTGCTACAGTGTAGTTTAGTAGGATGGAGGCTGTATGGATCTGTAACTACTACAGTGTAGTTTAGTAGGATGGAGGCTGTATGGGTCTGTAACTACTACAGTGTAGTTTAGTAGGATGGAGGCTGTATGGATCTGTAACTGCTACAGTGTAGTTTAGTAGGATGGAGGCTGTATGGATCTGTAACTACTACAGTGTAGTTTAGTAGGATGGAGGCTGTATGGGTCTGTAACTGCTACAGTGTAGTTTAGTAGGATGGAGGCTCCATAGCTGTATGGATCTGTAACTGCTACAGTGTATTTTAGTAGGATGGAGGCTGTATGGATCTGCAACTACTACAGTGTAGTTTAGTAGGATGGAGGCTGTATGGATCTGTAACTACTACAGTGTAGTTTAGTAGGATGGAGGCTGTATGGGTCTGTAGCTACTACAGTGTAGTTTAGTAGGATGGAGGCTGTATGGGTCTGTAACTACTACAGTGTAGTTTAGTAGGATGGAGGCTGTATGGGTCTGTAGCTACTACAGTGTAGTTTAGTAGGATGGAGGCTGTATGGGTCTGTAGCTACTACAGTGTAGTTTAGTAGGATGGAGGCTGTAAGGATCTGTAACTGCTACAGTGTAGTTTAGTAGGATGGAGGCTCCATAGCTGTATGGATCTTTATCTACTACAGTGTAGTTTAGTAGGATGGAGGCTGTATGGGTCTGAAACTGCTACAGTGTAGTTTAGTAGGATGGAGGCTCCATAGCTGTATGGATCTGTAACTACTACAGTGTAGTTTAGTAGGATGGAGGCTGTATGGATCTGTAACTACTACAGTGTAGTTTAGTAGGATGGAGGCTGTATGGGTCTGTAACTACTACAGTGTAGTTTAGTAGGATGGAGGCTGTATGGATCTGTAACTACTACAGTGTATTTTAGTAGGATGGAGGCTCCATAGCTGTATGGATCTCTAACTACTACAGTGTAGTTTAGTAGGATGGAGGCTGTATGGATCTGTAACTGCTACAGTGTAGTTTAGTAGGATGGAGGCTGTATGGGTCTGTAACTACTACAGTGTAGTTTAGTAGGATGGAGGCTGTATGGGTCTGTAACTGCTACAGTGTAGTTTAGTAGGATGGAGGCTGTATGGATCTGTAACTACTACAGTGTAGTTTAGTAGGATGGAGGCTGTATGGGTCTGTAACTGCTACAGTGTAGTTTAGTAGGATGGAGGCTGTATGGATCTGTAACTACTACAGTGTAGTTTAGTAGGATGGAGGCTGTATGGGTCTGTAACTGCTACAGTGTAGTTTAGTAGGATGGAGGCTCCAAAGCTTTATGGATCTGTAACTACTACAGTGTAGTTTAGTAGGATGGAGGCTGTATGGATCTGTAACTACTACAGTGTAGTTTAGTAGGATGGAGGCTGTATGGATCTGTAACTACTACAGTGTAGTTTAGTAGGATGGAGGCTGTATGGATCTGTAACTACTACAGTGTATTTTAGTAGGATGGAGGCTCCATAGCTGTATGGATCTCTAACTACTACAGTGTAGTTTAGTAGGATGGAGGCTGTATGGATCTGTAACTGCTACAGTGTAGTTTAGTAGGATGGAGGCTGTATGGGTCTGTAACTACTACAGTGTAGTTTAGTAGGATGGAGGCTGTATGGGTCTGTAACTGCTACAGTGTAGTTTAGTAGGATGGAGGCTGTATGGATCTGTAACTACTACAGTGTAGTTTAGTAGGATGGAGGCTGTATGGGTCTGTAACTGCTACAGTGTAGTTTAGTAGGATGGAGGCTGTATGGATCTGTAACTACTACAGTGTAGTTTAGTAGGATGGAGGCTGTATGGGTCTGTAACTGCTACAGTGTAGTTTAGTAGGATGGAGGCTCCAAAGCTTTATGGATCTGTAACTACTACAGTGTAGTTTAGTAGGATGGAGGCTGTATGGATCTGTAACTACTACAGTGTAGTTTAGTAGGATGGAGGCTGTATGGATCTGTAACTACTACAGTGTAGTTTAGTAGGATGGAGGCTGTATGGATCTGTAACTGCTACAGTGTAGTTTAGTAAGATGGAGGCTGTATGGGTCTGTAACTACTACAGTGTAGTTTAGTAGGATGGAGGCTCCATAGCTGTATGGATCTGTAACTACTACAGTGTAGTTTAGTAGGATGGAGGCTGTATGGATCTGTAACTACTACAGTGTAGTTTAGTAGGATGGAGGCTGTATGGATCTGTAACTACTACAGTGTAGTTTAGTAGGATGGAGGCTGTATGGATCTGTAACTACTACAGTGTAGTTTAGTAGGATGGAGGCTGTATGGATCTGTAACTACTACAGTGTAGTTTAGTAGGATGGAGGCTGCATGGATCTGTAACTACTACAGTGTAGTTTAGTAGGATGGAGGCTGTATGGGCCTGTAACTACTACAGTGTATTTTAGTAGGATGGAGGCTCCATAACTGTATGGGTCTGTAACTGCTACAGTGTAGTTTAGTAGGATGGAGGCTGTATGGGTTTGTAACTGCTGTCTGAGAACTGTAGGGAGAAGCTAATGTCTGAGAACTGTAGGGAGAAGCTAATGTCTGAGAACTGTAGGGAAAAGGCAGAATGGCTGAGAACTGTAGGGAGAAGCTAATGCCTGAGAACTGTAGGGAGAAGCTAATGTCTGAGAACTGTAGGGAAAAGGCAGAATGGCTGAGAACTGTAGGGAGAAGCTAATGTCTGAGAACTGTAGGGAGAAGCTAATGTCTGAGAACTGTAGGCAAAAGGCAGAATGGCTGAGAACTGTAGGGAGAAGCTAATGTCTGAGAACTGTAGGGAGAAGCTAATGTCTGAGAACTGTAGGGAAAAGGCAGAATGGCTGAGAACTATATGGTGAAGGCAGAATGGCTGAGAACTGTAGGGAGAAGGCAGAATGGCTGAGAACTGCAGGGAGAAGGCAGAATGGCTGAGAACTGTAGGGAGAAGCTAATGTCTGAGAACTGTAGGGAGAAGCTAATGTCTGAGAACTGTAGGGAAAAGGCAGAATGGCTGAGAACTGTATGGTGAAGGCAGAATGGCTGAGAACTGTAGGGAGAAGGCAGAATGGCTGAGAACTGCAGGGAGAAGGCAGAATGGCTGAGAACTGTAGGGATAAGCTAATGTCTGAGAACTGTAGGGAGAAGCTAATGTCTGAGAACTGTAGGGAGAAGCTAATGTCTGAGAACAGTAGGGAGAAGGCAGAACGGCTGAGAACTGTAGGGAGAAGGCAGAATGGCTGAGAACTCTAGGGAGAAGTCAGGATGCTGTCTAGAGTTTGAGAGAGCTAGTGACCATCGTAAATAAGATAAAGCATTCCTCGTAGTAGTCAGGGCCTAGCTCCAGGCACAATTGTTTATCTTGCGCTGTCAGTGTAAATAAAGATGCATTTTTTAGCCTATCAATGTCCAGATGAAACAAGACTTAATAGTCCTAATCGAAGTATGCAGTACGCAGGCATGTTCTACTACCCTCAATAGGCCGTGGGTCTAACCTTTAGCAGACTCCTCCAATTGACATAACTGGCTGAGAACACACAGTTCCACAGTGAAAGTGGCTTTCATTGACGATTTGGACCGGGTGTATTGTTTCAATGAAGACGGAACCCACCCAGACGGCCAAGGAGCACAGCATCTCTATTGGAAACATACGGAGCACAGCATCTCTATTGGAAACATACGGAGCACAGCATCTCTATTGGAAACATACGGAGCACAGCATCTCTATTGGAAACATACGGAGCACAGCATCTCTATTGGAAACATACGGAGCACAGCATCTCTATTGGAAACATACACTACGTGACCGAAGGTCTTGGGACACCTGCTACCTGCTACATCTCATTCCAGAATCATGGACATTAATGTGGAGTTGGTTCCCCCTTTGCTGCTATAACAGCCTCCATTCTTCTGGGAAGGCTTTCCACTAGATGTTGGAACATTGCTGCTATAACAGCCTCCACTCTTCTGGGAAGGCTTTCCACTAGATGTTGGAACATTGCTGCTATAACAGCCTCCATTCTTCTGGGAAGGCTTTCCACTAGATGTTGGAACATTGCTGCTATAACAGCCTCTACTCTTCTGGGAAGGCTTTCCACTAGATGTTGGAACATTGCTGCTATAACAGCCTCCACTCTTCTGGGAAGGCTTTCCACTAGATGTTGGAACATTGCTGCTATAACAACCTCCACTCTTCTGGGAAGGCTTTCCACTAGATGTTGGAACATTGCTGCTATAACAGCCTCCACTCTTCTGGGAAGGCTGTCCACTAGATGTAGGAACATTGCTGCTATAACAGCCTCCACTCTTCTGGGAAGGCTTTCCACTAGATGTTGGAACATTGCTGCTATAACAGCCTCCACTCTCCTGGGAAGGCTTTCCACTAGATGTTGGAACATTGCTGCTATAACAGCCTCCACTCTCCTGGGAAGGCTTTCCACTAGATGTTGGAACATTGCTGCTATAACATCCTCTACTCTTCTGGGAAGGTTTTCCACTAGATGTTGGAACATTGCTGCTATAACAGCCTCCACTCTTCTGGGAAGGCTTTCCACTAGATGTTGGAACATTGCTGCTATAACAGCCTCCACTCTTCTGGGAAGGCTTTCCACTAGATGTTGGTACATTACTGCTATAACAGCCTCCACTCTTCTGGGAAGGCTTTCCACTAGATGTTGGAACATTGCTGCTATAACAGCCTCCACTCTTCTGGGAAGGCTTTCCACTAGATGATGGAACATTGCTGCGGGGACTTGCTTCCATTCAGCCTCGCTTTGTGCACAGGGGCATTGTCAGCATTGTCATGCTGAAACGGGAAAGGCCCTTCCCTAAATTGTTGCCACAAAGTTGAAAGCACAGAATCATCAAGAATGTCATTGGATGCTGTAGCGTTAAGATTTCCCATCACTGGAACTAAAGGGGACTGAACCATGAAAAACAGCCCCAGACCATTATTCCTCCTCCACCAAGCTTTACAGTTGGCACTATGCATTTGGGGCAGGTAGCATTTTATTGGCATCTGCCAAACCCAAAGTCATCTGTCGTGCTGACAGATAGTGAAGCGTGATTCATCACTCCAGAGAATGCGTTTTCTCTGCTCCAACGACTTGTTGGAAACATGGCATCCTACAACGGTGCCACTTTGAAAGTCACTGAGCTCTGCAGTAAGGACATTCTACTGCCAGTGTTTAACTATGGAGATTGCATGGCTTTGTGCTCTATTTAATACACCGTCAGCAACGGGTATGGCTGAAATAGCCGAATCCACTCATTTGAAAGTGTGTCCACATACTTTTGTATATATAGTGTATCTATCTCTAGCGATCCAGTATCCCTGTTCGCTGTAAATATGATTGTAAAGGTTTTCCTCCTCTTCGTCTGAAGAGGAGAGGCGAGAAGGATCGGAGGACCAATATGCGGCGTGGTAAGAAATACTCAACATGAACACAACTGAATACAAAAACAATAAACGTGGAACGAACGAAAACCAAAACAGTACCGTGTGGTGAAAAACACAGACACGGAAACAATCACCCACAAACAAACAGTGAAACCCAGGCTACCTAAGTATGATTCTCAATCAGAGACAACTAATGACACCTGCCTCTGATTGAGAACCATACTAGGCCGAAACATAGAAATCCCCAAATCATAGAAAAACAAACATAGACTGCCCACCCCAACTCACGCCCTGACCATACTAAATAAATACAAAACAAAGGAAATAAAGGTCAGAACGTGACAATGATACGGTAATGATACATAGTATGATTACTTAATTTATCCGTAACCCCACAACGACAAAGAAACATTTTTTATAACAGAAATACCTTATTTACATAATTATTCAGACCCTTTGCTATGAGACTAAAAATTGAGCTCAGGTGCATCCTGTTTCCATTGATCATCCTTGAGATGTTTCTACAACCTGTCTATATAAGGTCCCACAGTTGACCGTGCATGTCAGAGCAAAAAAACAAGCCATGAGGTCAAGGGAATTTTCTGTATACCTCAGAGACAGGACTGTGTCGAGGCACAGATCTGGGGAAGGATACCAAAACATTTATGCAGTATTGAAGGTCCCTAAGAACACAGTGGCCTCCATCACTCTTAAATGGAAGAAGTTTGGAACCACCAAGACTCTTCCTAGAGCTGGCCTCCCGGCCAAACTGAGCAATTGGGAGAGAAGGGCCTTGGTCAGGGAGGTGACCAAGAACCTGATGATCACTCTGACAGAGCTCTAGAGTTTCTCTGTAGAGATGGGAGAACCTTCCAGAAGGACAATCATCTCTGCAGCACTCCACCAATCAGGCCTTTATGGTAGAGTGGCCAGACAGAAGCCACTCCTCAGTAAAAGGCATTTGCGAGCCTGCTTGGAGTTTGCCAAAAGGTGCCTAAAGGACTCTAACCATGAGAAACAAAATTCTCTGGTCAGATGAAACCAAGATTGAACTCTTTGGCCTGAATGCCAAGCGTCACTTCTGGAGGAAACCTGGCACCATCCCTACGGTGAAGCATGGTGGTGACAGCATCATACTGTGGGGATGTTTTTCAGCGGCAGGGACTGGGAGACTAGTCAGGATCGAGGGAAAGATGAACGGAGCAATGTACAGAGAGATCCTTGATGAAAACCTGCTCCAGAACGCTTAGGACCTCAGACTGGGGTGAAGGTTCACCTTCCAACAGGACATCAACCCTAAGCACACAGCCAAGACAACGCAGGAGTGGCTTCGGGACGAGTCTCTGAATGTGCTTGAGTGGCCCAGTCCAGACTTGAACCCAATCTAACATCTCTGGAGAGACCTGAAAATAGCTGTGCAGCGACGCTCCCCATCCAACCTGACAGAGTTTGAGAGGACCTGTAGAGAAGAATGGGAGAAACTCCCCAAATACAGCTGTGCCAAGCTTGTAGCGTCATACCCAAGAAGACTCGAGGCTGTAATCACTACCAAAGGTGCTTCAACAAAGTACTGACTAAAGGGTCTGAATACTTATGTAACTGTGATATTTCAGGGGGTTTTGTGATAAATTTGCACAAATAAACTAAAATTGTTTTTCCTTTGTCATTATGAGGTATTGTGTGTAGATTTATGAGGAAAAATATATATTCAATAAATTTTAGAATATGGCTTTAAATGTGACAAAACGTGAATAAGTCAAGGGGTAAGAATCATTTTCGAATGCACTGTATATGGAAAGTACATAGCTACCTCCATTACCCCGTACTCCTGCATATCCACTGGTACTTCCTCTATTTAGCCATGTTATATTCTACTTCCTGTATATAGCCATGTTATATTCTACTTCCTCTATATAGCCATGTTATATTCTACTTCCTCTATATAGCGATGTTATATTCTACTTCCTCTATATAGCCATGTTATATTCTACTTCCTGTATATAGCCATGTTATATTCTACTTCCTCTATATAGCCATGTTATATTCTACTTCCTCTATATAGCCATGTTATATTCTACTTCCTGTATATGCAGACATGTTATATTCTACTTCCTGTATATGCAGACATGTTTTTTTTTTTTCGTTATCCACTGTGCATTTATTGCTTGCGTCACTATCCATTAAAAAATATATATTATCTTTAACGCTGCATTGTTGGAAATGGGCCAATGAGTAAGCGTTTCACTGTTAGTCTACCTGTTGTCTTTGAAACATTTGACAAATATGTGAACCTGACTATTTTCCTCGAAAGTACGTAATGTCACGATTTCATATCTATAGGATATTACAGAGGACAAGTTAATTATCTCAAATTCTAGCTTGTTGTTCACGTAATTCGTGCTGAAATTGGGTTTAGTTTTTTTGTCTGAGTGTACCCAGAAAGCACCGCGTGGCACACTGACGGTGTACGGGCTGCGGACACAGTGGGCGTTACAGCAGGACGGTCTAATGGAGTGTCCCATCTCCTCAAACTTACCTCCCGCCATCGTCTTCCTCCTTTCCATTACATTTAAAGGGATTTATTGACAGGAAAAACACATGTTAACATTGCCAAAGCAAGTGACGGAGAAATAAACAAAAGTGAAATAAACAAATGTGACAGCAAACATTACACACACAAAAGTCCCAAAATAATGAATACGTTTAAAATGTCATATTATGTCTATATACAGTGTTGTAATGATGTGCAAATAGTTAAAGTACAAAAGGGAAAATAAACATAAATATGCGTTGTATATATTTTCTCTCCTTGGAAGTATTCTATAAGTAGGAGGAGTTTAATCATTTATCCAAAATACCCCGTACCGGTCTTTTCCCCACTTCTAAATCAGATTTCTAACATTGTAAATGAAAGGTAGCCCAACTGTCTAGTCATGGCTTCTATTTGAAGATACTCATGTATTCCGATTTTACCATACTGGATAAATTGACGGTAATTAAAACATTTGGGAGGGGGATGATTCGTAACCAGTGTCTTTGACGTGTGTTTATCGTTGGTGTTGTTGGACCCTCCTCCATCCCCAGTAGAAAGCGATGCCCAAATAAAAGCGCTCACTAGTTTGGGAGCCTATTAGGAGCGGTACGGCTGAGGGACTGGCGGGGCAGGATACTATCCGAGGAGGCTGTGCGCAAAAAGGGGGAGAAAAGAAACATTTGGTTTCACGAACAGTACAACCGAACTAGCCTCCGAATTCACCGTGGATCTTTCATGGGTTTTGTTGTTTTTAGAAGAGCTACATCAAACTACCGCTAAGATTACACATTCCCCCCAGATTTCCCTGTCCCGTAATCAATATGTCCAGTAGCCCTGTGATCAGGGTTCTGGTGGTGCTTTGCATCGGGACCGCTGTGAACTGTATGCCGAACAGGAAAAGCAGGCGGCAGGCTCATCAGGGAGAAACCAGAATACCTTCCGTATCATCCGTCTCTCAAGGTGAGGTTTTCATACTTAAAAAAAAAAAGTTTGTAAAACCTTATTATTTGTAAAATAATCTATAGTAGTCTATTATAGAATAGTATCTTAAAAGTGTTATTGTATGTTTAGTATTTTTGACATTTCGTCTTATTATTATTATTATGGTAAACATGGATTGTGTCAATCTACTTGGAAGTGTAACAAGTTGACTTTCCTTCCCTAGACGGCTGCATTGATAATGGACAGATGTATAACATTAACGACCAATGGGAGCGTTCCTATCTGGGCACGATGTTGGTCTGCACTTGTCACGGAGTTGCGGGAATTAAGTGTAAAACGAAACCCGAAGGTGAAAGCGCATTTCTACTTCTTATATATATATATATATATATATATATATATATATGGTCAATGCAAGTCCTTTGTCTCTCACCATTTTGTAAATGTCAGTTAACTTATGTAAAATAATTATTGCAATGATCGAAGTTTAAGTTCTCTCAGGGTACCTTTGTCACTAACTCTAGGTATAGGCTCTGTGTCATCTGTAGAGAGAGTGTAACTGCTCTTGATGCTATTGGGTCATCTGTAGAGAGAGTGTAACTACTCTTGATGCTATTGGGTCATCTGTAGAGAGAGTGTAACTACTCTTGATGCTATTGCCTCATTGGTAGAGAGAGTGTAACTGCTCTTGATGCTATTGCCTCATTGGTAGAGAGAGTGTAACTACTCTTGATGCTATTGGGTCATCTGTAGAGAGAGTGTAACTACTCTTGATGCTATTGGGTCATCGGTAGAGAGGGTGTAACTCTTGATGCTATTGGGTCATCGGTAGAGAGAGTGTAACTACTCTTGATGCTATTGCCTCATTGGTAGAGAGAGTGTAACTGCTCTTGATGCTATTGGGTCATTGGTAGAGAGAGTGTAACTACTCTTGATGCTATTGGGTCATCTGTAGAGAGAGTGTAACTACTCTTGATGCTATTGCCTCATTGGTAGAGAGAGTGTAACTGCTCTTGATGCTATTGGGTCATTGGTAGAGAGAGTGTAACTGCTCTTGATGCTATTGGGTCATCTGTAGAGAGAGTGTAACTACTCTTGATGCTATTGGGTCATCTGTAGAGAGAGTGTAACTACTCTTGATGCTATTGGGTCATCGGTAGAGAGAGTGTAACTACTCTTGATGCTATTGTGTCATTGGTAGAGAGAGTGTAACTACTCTTGATGCTATTGCCTCATTGGTAGAGAGAGTGTAACTACTCTTGATGCTATTGGGTCATTGGTAGAGAGAGTGTAACTACTCTTGATGCTATTGTGTCCTCGGCTTCGAGTTCTCCTAGGATAAATATATAATCTTTATGTGTGTTCATCTGCATCTTGTCTGTGTTTCTGTGTGCACACCCAGTGACTAACGAAACCCATAACATACCCCAAATATGTTCCACAGCTGAGGAGACCTGCTATGATAAGATCAACGCCAGGTCTTATCTGGTTGGTGAGACCTATGAGAGACCCAAAGAGGGCATGATCTGGGATTGTACATGCATTGGCTCTGGCCGGGGGAAAATCAGCTGCACCATTGCCAGTGAGTGGGCTCGTGTGTGTGTGTGTGTGTGTGTGTGTGTGTCTCTGTACCAGTGTGTGTGTGTGTGTGTGTGTGTGTCTCTGTACCAGTGTGTGTGTGTGTGTGTGTGTGTCTGTACCAGTGTGTGTGTGTGTGTGTGTCTGTACCAATGAGTGGGCTAGTTAATCTCGTTAAATCTCCATAACACATCGAGACCTCACAGTATGTGATGTAGTCTTTGCAGCTGGATGGGTGTGTGTCTGTCTGTCTGTCTGACTGTGTCTGTCTGTCTGACTCTGCCTGACTGTGTCTGTCTGTCTGACTCTGCCTGACTGTGTCTGTCTGTCTGACTCTGCCTGACTGTGTCTGTCTGACTCTGCCTGACTCTGCCTGACTGTGTCTGTCTGCCTGACTCTGCCTGACTGTGTCTGTCTGTCTGACTCTGCCTGACTGTGTCTGTCTGCCTGACTGTGCCTGTCTGTCTGTCTGTCTGCCTGTGTCTGTATGTCTGTCTGTCTGCCTGTGTCTGTCTGTCTGTCTGTCTGTCTGACTCTGTCTGACTTTGTCTGTCTGACTCTGTCTGACTGTGTCTGTCTGACTCTGTCTGATTCTGTCTGTCTGTCTGACTCTGTCTGTCTGTCTGACTCTGTCTGTCTGTCTGACTCTGTCTGACTCTGTCTGACTGTGTCTGTCTGACTGACTCTGCCTGACTGACTCTGTCTGACTTTGTCTGTCTGACTCTGTCTGACTGTGTCTGTCTGTCTGTCTGACTCTGTCTGTCTGCCTGTGCCTGTCTGTCTGTCTGCCTGTGTCTGTATGTCTGTCTGTCTGCCTGTGTCTGTCTGTCTGTCTGTCTGTCTGACTCTGTCTGACTTTGTCTGTCTGACTCTGTCTGACTGTGTCTGTCTGTCTGTCTGACTCTGTCTGTCTGCCTGTGTCTGTCTGTCTGACTCTGCCTGACTGTGTCTGTCAGACTGACTGTGTCTGTCTGTCTGACTCTGCCTGACTGTGTCTGTCTGTCTGACTCTGCCTGACTGTGTCTGTCTGTCTGACTCTGCCTGTCTGTCTGCCTGTCTGTCTGTCTGCCTGTGTCTGTCTGTCTGCCTGTGTCTGTCTGTCTGACTCTGCCTGACTGTGTCTGTCAGACTGATTGTGTCTGTCTGACTCTGCCTGACTGTGTCTGTCTGTCTGACTCTGCCTGACTGTGTCTGTCTGTCTGACTCTGTCTGCCTGTGTTTGTCTGTCTGTCTGACTCTGCCTGACTGTGTCTGTCTGACTCTGCCTGACTGTGTCTGTCTGTCTGACTCTGCCTGTCTGTCTGCCTGTCTGTCTGCCTGTCTGTCTGTCTGTCTGTCTGCCTGTGTCTGTCTGTCTACCTGTGTCTGTCTGACTCTGTCTGACTGTGTCTGTCTGACTCTGCCTGACTGTCTGTCTGACTCTGTCTGACTCTGTCTGACTCTGTCTGACTGTGTCTGTCTGTCTGACTCTGCCTGTCTGCCTGTGTCTGTCTGTCTGACTCTGCCTGACTGTGTCTGTCAGACTGATTGTGTCTGTCTGACTCTGCCTGACTGTGTCTGTCTGTCTGACTCTGCCTGCCTGTGTTTGTCTGTCTGTCAGACTGTGTCTGTCTGACTCTGTCTGACTGTGTCTGTCTGACTCTGCCTGACTGTGTCTGTCTGACTCTGCCTGACTGTGTCTGTCTGTCTGACTCTGCCTGACTGTGTCTGTCTGTCTGACTCTGCCTGGCTGTGTCTGTCTGACTCTGCCTGACTCTGCCTGACTGTGTCTGTCTGTCTGACTCTGCCTGAC